>NC_023757.2:35059301-35115313 GCF_000499845.2 Phaseolus vulgaris | reverse complement strand
TCCTTCACTATAGTTGTCGGCATACAAAATAAAGATACATAGAAAAGCGGTAAGGATGTAAGAACCGATTTGATAAGACATACCCTGCCCGCCAAAGAGAGGGACTTCCCTTTCCAAGAGCTCAACCTACTTCGTATCTTATTGAGCACCCCTTCCCAAAAGACACACCTCTTATGATTCCCACCCACCGTCATCCCCAAGTAACTGAAGGGCGTCTTCATAATATCACACTTAAGAATAGAGGCAAAAACTAACGTCTGATTAATGTTCACGCCCACACCTCCAACCTTACTCTTAGAATAATTTACCTTAAGACCAGAAGCAAGTTCAAAGCACTTCAGAATAACCTTTAATGTCAAAACACTTTGAATTGAGGCTTTACAAAAAAATAAGGTGTCATATGCATATTGCAACATACTCACCTTTACTCATCTCTCCCCAACCTCAATACTTTCTACTAACATTTTTTCTTCCGCTTGTCTAACTACCCCTGCAAGTCCTTCAGCCACAATGAGAAAAAGGAAAGGTGCTAAGGGGTCTCCTTGTTTTAAGCCCTTCAATGGTTTAAACTCAGTTGTTGGACTTCCATTTACCAGCACAGAAATCGAGGATGATTCTAAGCAGTTTTTTATCCATTCGATCCACTTACCACAAAATCCCAATCTTCCTAGCATGTAGTAAATAAATTCCCAACTTACTGAGTCATATGCCTTTTCATAATCTACCTTAAACACCACACATTCTTTCTTTTTCCTTTTTACCTCCTCAATGGTCTCATTAGCTACCAACACACTATCCAACAAACTCCTTCCTTCCAAAAAAGCAGACTGCCTAAGATCAATGACTTTATTCAACACCCTTTTCAACCTTGAAGAAAGGATTTTTGATACAATTTTATACACGCATCCCACCAAAGAAATCGGTCTAAAGTCATTCAAATGTTGTGGGTTTACCACCTTTGGGACAAGAGTAATAAAGGAAGCATTAGTACCTTTTGGCCAACTTCCACCCTCTGTAAAACTTTTTACCGCACTCATAACGTCCCCTTTTATAATATCCCAACAAAATTTTATAAAGCCAAAATTAAACCCGTCCGGTCCAGGACTTTTGGAGCTGTCACAATTCCACACTGCCTCCTTAACTTCAGCTTCAGAGATGACTCCAACCAACATTTCATTGTCCTCCCTAGAGATACCCTTAAATCGAACATTATCCAATCTAACTAGTTGTTTCCCCCCCCCCCCCCCCCCCACTGAATCTGTCCTAAAAGAATTCCTTCACTCTAGCTTTTTACTTCAATCGGATCATCACGCCATTGATCACCGATCTTGAGGCCATTAATCCCATTATGTATCCTCCTCCACTTAATACTTGAGTGATAAAACTTTGTATTCAAATCACCCTGACTTACCCATCAAACCCTTGCTTTTTGCTGTAGAATCACTTCTTGTTTAACTCTGACTTGCCCCAAATCAGCTAAAAGTTGTCTCCTTTCCTCCCTGTCATCCACACTCAACTCCCCTTCATCATCTTTTCCATCAAGGACTTGGATCCTCTTTTCCAACTCCACTCTTTGTTTATTAACATCTCCAAAAACAAGTTTGTTCCAATTCTTTATGTCGAATTTTAACCTTTTCAATTTTTCTTTCAAAACATACAAACCATTTCCCCTAATATCATAACTTTGCCACTTAGTCCTTACGAGCTCCTTAAACCGAATATCTTTTTGCCATACATCAAGACATCTAAACGGTTTTGGACCCCAATCAATATTTACATCCTTTAAAATTAAAGCACAGTGATCCGAAACCGTTCTTCCTTCCGCATACAATTTACTTCCCGGCCATTTCTCCAACCATTCAAGAGAAACCAAAACTCTATCTATTCTGCTTTTAACAGTCCCATTAGGTTTATACCAAGTAAACTTTCTACCCACCAATGGAATGTCAACCAAACAAGATTCTTCAATAAAATTATTAAAACTCCATATCTCACTACTATAATTAACATTAAAACTTAAGCCTCTTCTTTCTCCAGCACTTCTAATAGAATTAAAGTCACCAGCTACACACCATAATTTAATTGGGTGATTCTTCCTTACCTCCCTTATTTCATCCCAAATAATTCTCTTTTCTCTTAAGGTACCGCCACAGTAAACATTTGTTATCGTTATTTCTACTGGCGTTCCTAACTTCCATACTCCTTCAATAATTGAGAAGTTATTGCCATTTTTAAACCTTTTCATTTCAAAGCAATCTTTCTTCCACATAGTGATTAATCCTCCACCGTTATTAATTGCCCCAATCTCAATCCAGTCAATTTCATTTGACCCCCAAATTTGATAGCACCTTTCCTTACCAATTTGTTCACATTTTGTTTCCTGAAGACAAACAACTCCAACTTGTTCTTTTCTAATGAGATCACTAATATACTTCCTTTTTATCCTTCCTCCCAGACCCCTAATATTCATACTAATCAGTTTCATCATCAACAACCTTTAAAACCACCCCTTCCTAAACCTTCCTTCCTATATTCCTTTTCTTCTTGACTTCTTAAACCGTTAAAACATCTTCCTCACTTCCATAATGAGAGAACCCCACTTCCATCCCTGTATTCCAAACTCTATCTGCTTTTATACTCTCATTATTTAACCAGACCATGCAATTATTAGTACCATTATTAGTAATATCAGTAGAATTATTGGCTAACCTTACACCTGTTTTGTGAGCAAGTTCTTTACTCCCGTCAAGACATGTCACCTCTTGTGAATAGTTGTTGCTGCTACACTCCCCAACTTCCAGCACCTTCTGTTCAGCACCGCGAAGAGAGCGCACATGCGCCACATGGCTCGCAGAGAAGTCCCCAGAATATACTGCAGCGACGCTCAAGGGCCTACGAACCACCAAAGAATATGCTGAATCGCTTCCATGTTCGAAGGAGTTTCCGCCACCACCAATCCATCATCTCCGACGTGCGTACCAAGCGCGGCGCGGTGGCGAGCTGAGGATGATGACGTAGCATCGCGACAACAGGTTGGAGAAGACAAACCTGCATTGCGAGTAAGTATAATGTGAAAGGGAAATACACTTGCATGCACCAAGATATATGTAATTGTGGTCAACGCCTTCTCAACTTAAAATAACCTAAATAAGAGTATGAGAAATTTAACGTGAATGCACAACCATGCATATGTTAATTTCTTAACCATTGTGTTGTACCTGTACTTTTATCCATTGCAATAATAAAGGAAACATCTTTGTTTTATATTTTTTAAATCTTTTATTCTTCATTAGTTAAACACACAAATCTACCAGCTGATATTGGACACTTTCTCCTCCATTTTCTAATGCATTTTTCCCTCGATAAATATAAAAATATATTAACTTTCTCTTCAAATCTTTTTTCAATTCTTTTCCTATCCTTTCTTTCTTTCTGATTATATTTCTCATTATACTTATCAATTTCACTTTTATTTAGTTTTCCTAAAAAAAATAAAAATAAAAATTGTACATGCCACAGTATAATATGACAACTTCACAAGTGTCATAATTTTTCTTCAAAAAGTGACATATAGAACCGTCATAATTATTCTTTGAAATAAAAACTCTCTTTGTTCCTCCATAACCTTCCTTTTTTCCAATATTTATACAACCTTGATTTTTTTTTCGTATTTCCTTACTGAACTGTGTTGGGTTTAATAGTGCCAAAGTTCAAGAGGGGGGGTGAATTGACCTTTTAAAACTTCTTCGCAAAAACAGTGTTTAACCCAGTTTTACAGAAAATAAATCGATTTATGTGAAAATGAACAGATTTATTTCAGCACTGTTTTTGTTTGAAAAGCTTTTAATTCAGCAAGATTAATCACAAGATTATGCAGTGAAAATTTCCAGCAGCACACACACAAATATCAGATTTGAAAAACAGTGAAACACAAAACTGCAAGCTTCAATTTCAAGCAAGTGATTAAGGTTCAATTGATAGCATGCTAATTAATTGAGTGATCTTTGCAAACAAGCTGTTCCAGTGGCTTTTAACAGACTATGAATGTTCTTCTTGATGTTAAGCAATTTTCCAGAAATTAAGAACACTTAATCACAGAACAGCAAGCTTCAACTTTAAGCAATTGTTTAAGGTTCAATTAATGGCATTGACAGTTTCTTGAGCAACCTATCACAGTTAATCTATTCCAGTGGCTTTTAGCAGATTTTATATGTTCTTATCAGATTAAAACAGCTTTTTCAGAAACCAAGAACAGTATGCACTGTGCCCAGAAAGAACAGATTTATTTTCAATTGAACAGATTTATTTCTTTGCTGTTTTATCAATTATGCAGAAACGAAATTGCAGAGTGAGGGAGAGAATGAACACAAACAATTATACTGGTTCACTCAACCTGAGCTACATCCAGTCTTCACCAACAACAGGTGGAATTCACTAACACACAGTACAATCAAGTACACTTCCCACTGTTCTTGAAACCTACAAGAACTTAGGTACTCTTGCTGAAAAAACCTATTTCAGCACTCATACACACACATCAACTCTCCAAGAACACCTATCAAGAAGAGGATTCAACCAAACTTTTACAAGTAATAAGAAGTGAAACGACTACACCTGATTGAGGTAACAAAGATCAGCCTTAAACTAGTAGGCAAGATTGCTAGAACAGTAGCTGCACCTCACACCAAGCTTTTGGAACCAAACCAAGAACAAGCACTTTGTGATTTTTGAAATCTTTGAAGAACAAATTCTAATCCTTGAAAACACTTAACTCTCTGCTGTTAAAACTTGTTTTTTGCAAATGTGTAAACTGTTTGAATCGTTATTAAACTCAGAAAACAAGTTTGCATTTTATAGAAAGCCAGCTTATAACAGAATTTTGAAAAACAGTTAAAGCTGTTATAAAATGAACAGATTGAAAATAAAATGAACAGATTTATTTTCAAAAGCAGTTAGAGAATCTGTTAAGTGAGGAGACTTAGTCAACCATTCTGGTGCTGAGATAAAACTGAAAAACGTTTAAGTATGATGTGGCACCAGAGGCAAAAAAGAATCTATTCATTTACAGATGAACAGATTTATTTTTTCAAAACGAAAACAGAGGAAGTTTAACTATTTGAAACTCAGTCGTTTTGAAAAGAAGAAGACTTAGTCAAAATACCTGATGCACAAAATCCAATTTTTACAAGACTTTAGCCAAGGCATCAGTGAAGAAAATGAATCTGTTTATTTAGAAAAGAACAGATTTATTTTTATGCAGTAAAATGTGTTTTTGTGTAAAACATGTGCAAAACAGTTTTAGAAAACTTATGCTTGTTCTTAACACATGGCCAGTGGTTATGAGGTGAGATACTCAGCAAAAAGCTACTCTTAAACAACCTCTAAGCACTAACTAAGACACACTTAAAGCAAAGCAAAATTACATGAAAAGTACATACAAGTCTTCATCAAACACTACATCTAAGTCTTCATCAAACATAATCTTGAAGGGGCAGCAACCATCTTCAACAATCTCCCCCTGTTTGATGGAGACAAATCCCCATAGCTAACCTCATAGCATTGTTGCTTTAAGCACTTGTACTGCACCAGATTTTAAACCAAAATAGTACCTGCACTGCACCAGATTTTAAACCAGAAAAAAAACAGCAGTATTGCATAGCATATGAATTGATTTAAAGGTGCAAAATTAACTCCCTGTTACAGCTAGCATCACCTAGCATGGTGAGCTATTTTTCTCCCCCTTTGGATTCATCAAACAGCATATAAGCATAGGGAATACAGGGGTATAAAGCAGAAATTACAATCATAATAGTTCAGAAACAGAAAACCAAATTGTTCAACATTACAGAAACTTTAAAACTGATAAAGAAAGCATTAAAAACAGAAAACTACTAATCCTTGTAGTAAAGCTCTGCAAGTTGTGCCTGAACTCCTTCAATCTGATTATCAAGGTGTTGGAACCTTGCATGAGTAGCCTCAAAGTGTGCCCTTTGTTCTGCAGACATGACATCAAGACGGTACAACACTTGCCTCTCAAACATAGACATTGGTTCTCCACGGTATTCTGGACTTTGATAGGCAACTATGGCATTTGCAGCAACTTCCTCATGTTCAGATTGGGCAGCAGGAGAGTCATCATCCATAGGAATAGCTTCATCCTCATCTTCATGTTCTGCTTGAGTGTCCTTCTCCTTGAGGACCACCCACTTGTTTTCAATCTTGTGGAAACCCATTTTGGTGAGAGTTGAAGTATCAATCTCACTTACAGCTTTGATAGGGTCATTTCTCTCATTTGTAACATCAATACCAAAGTAATCAATTAATTTGGAAACAAGAATAGCATAGGGAAATCTGTAATCAGCCAACCTTTTTGACTTGAGCATGTGTTCGTTGACAATGAACACCCAGTTTACCTTAATCTGGTTCATGATGCAATATAGGAGGATAAGATCCTCTTCATGTAAGACAGCATGGTTTGTCCCTCTAGGAATCAGTTGCCAAGCTATGATGTATGCAACTAGACGTGGAGTGAGGTTCAAATGCCCTGCATGGAATCTGTTTATGCTTTCTGTAGGATTCCTCATGCAACTTTTGTAATATTGCAGCTTGTTGAATTCTGAAATTCCACTGGTATTTCCTTTCCCTACTTTCAGTCCAGCATATTTTATTCCAGCCACAGAATTCCACACCTCACTTGTGATCTTCATCTTTGTCCCTTTCACATAAGAGACAACATTCTTCCCATCCAATGTGAGGTTAGTATAAAACACCTTAACCAAGTCAGGATAGACATTACCCGTTAATTCCAGCATCTTTTTCAGTTTCTGGTGCTTCAACACAGCCCTTGTTTCTACCAGTTTTTCAGATTTCAGCCAGTTGAAATCCAGCACCTTGGGTATGTTGATCTGCTTCCTGCTTGTTTCATGAATGTAGGCATTGATGCCTTCTTCATTTCCAGCGAACCATCCTTCTAACACACCTTGAGAAGTGGTTTGCTTTCCCTTCCTTTCTGTTTTTGTCTTGAAGACGAAGCCATGGTAACCTGAATTCTTTTCTTGATTTCAAAAGGTGAGAATAGAAAGAGAATGGCCAATGTGGGTAGCAAGTATTCACACAGATTTATAGCAGAATAAATGGATTGATATGGCAGTTATGAGTGGATATGCATGAAGATATTATGCTTCTGAATTTTGTGCAGAGAATCTTTGAAAATATGCACCAAATCTTTAGGGTCACGATGCATACACTCAAATTCTTATTGAGCACCCAAACCATCAAATCGGTTACATAACCATGACCAAAACCGTCAAAGGTACAGAGGTTAATGCCCACTAAGTCAATAAAGCAGTCAAAGATCAGAATTTCTCTTTCCTAGTCATCAATGCGTATCAGTGCAGAAAATAAACACATTTAATTGCGAATAAACAGATTTAATTTTTCACTGCTAGGTACAATTTACATTTAAAATACCCAATTCATTAAGCAGAAAATTAAACCTATCTTTGGCTAATGGTTTTGTGAACAAATCAGCAAGTTGTAAATCAGTACCAATGAACTTAATATCACATGTTCCATTAGATATGTGTTCTCTTAGAAAATGATGCCTTATTTCAATGTGTTTGGTTCTTGAATGCATGACAGGATTTTTGGTTAAGTTGATTGCACTTGTATTATCACATAGCAGAGGTATATGGTTAAGTAAGATACCAAAATCATTCAATTGTTGTCTTAGCCATATAGTTTGAGCACAGCAACTCCCTGCTGCAATGTATTCTGCTTCAGCAGTGGAAAGAGCTACACAAGCCTGCTTTTTGCATTGCCATGAGATCAAGCTTGATCCAAGCAAATGACAGGTTCCACTTGTGCTCTTCCTATCAATTTTGCAACCTGCAAAATCTGAATCAGAATAACCAGTTAAGCTTAATGAAATATTACCTGGATACCACAAGCCAACTTCTTTAGTTCCTTGCAAATACTTCAAAATCCTTTTGACAGCATTGTAGTGTGATTCTTTAGGAGCAGATTGAAACCTTGCACACATGCACACTGCAAACATTATATCTGGCCTGCTAGCAGTAAGATACAACAGTGATCCTATGAGTCCTCTGTATTTGGTTTCATCAACAGAAATTCCAGCTTCATCATGATCCAAATGACAGCTTGTTGAGAAGGGTGTGCTGATTGGTTTACACTTGTCCATTTCAAATTTCTTCAGCAAATCCTTGCAATACTTTGCTTGACTCAAGAAAATGCCATCCTTGAGTTGTTTGACCTGCAAACCTAGAAAATAGTTCAACTCACCCATCATTGACATTTCAAACTCACTCTTCATGACTTTCACGAAAGCTTCACACAATTCTCCATTGTTTGATCCAAAAATGATGTCATCCACATATACTTGGACTAGAATTGAGTCATCTCCTTTCTTCTTAATGAACAAGGTCTTATCTGATGTGCCTCTTTCATAGCCTTGAGAGGTGAGAAAATCACTTAGTCTCTCATACCATTGCTTAGGAGCTTGCTTGAGTCCATAGAGAGCCTTTTGAAGTTTGAACACATATTCTGGATGTTGATGGTCTTCAAAACCTGGTGGTTGTGAGACAAATACCTCTTCATTTATATAGCCATTCAGAAAGGCACTCTTCACGTCCATTTGAAATAGCTTGAACCCTTTGATGCATGAGAAAGCAAGCAGCAGTCTAACAGCTTCTAACCGAGCCACTGATGCATATGTCTCATCATAGTCTATTCCTTCTTCTTGATTGTACCCTTTAGCTACAAGCCTAGCCTTGTTTCTGGTGATCACTCCATGCTCATCCATTTTGTTTCTAAATACCCATTTTGTTCCAATTACATTCATCTCTGGTATTCTAGGAACAAGAGTCCAGACCTCATTGAGAGCAAACTGATTCAGTTCCTCTTGCATAACTAAAATCCAGTTACTGTCCTTGAGAGCTTCCTTCAAATTCTTGGGTTCAACTTGAGATACAAAAGCCATTGCTTCACAGAAATTGTTCAAGGATTTTCTAGTTGACACTCCTTTCTCAATGTTCCCAATGACATTATCAAGGGTTAAGTCTCTTGGGGTTTGCCACTCTTTTGGCAAACCTGCAGCTGCAGTAGATTCTTGTATAGCATGTGTATCAGCAGTATCAAAATGAATCGATTCATTTTGATTTAAAACAGATTTAAATTCGTTACTGTCAGGTTCATCAGCAACTTTAGATATACTATGATTAGTTTCATCAAAAACAACATGCATTGATTCTTCTACTATGAGCAACCTTTTATTGAAGACGCTATATGCATGACCATTCAAAGCATAACCAATGTGCACACCTTCATCAGATTTAGCATCAAACTTACCAAGATTTTCTTTGCCATTATTCAATACAAAACATTTACACCCAAATACTCTAAGGTGACTCACACTAGGTTTTCTGCCCTTATACAATTCATATGGGGTTTTCTTAAGAATTGGTCTTATTAAGGTCCTATTTAAGACATAACCTGCAGTATAAACAGCATCAGCCCAAAAATACTTAGGAAGCTTAGATTCATTTAACATAGTTCTAGCAAGTTCCTCTAGTGATCTATTTTTCCTTTCAACTACACCATTTTGTTGGGGTGTCATAGGGGCTGAAAAGGTATGAGCTATCCCATGCTTCTCACAGAACCTCTCAAACTTAGCATTTTGAAACTCTCCCCCATGATCACTTCGAATAGATTTTATGCAGCAACCATTTTCATTTTGCAGAATTTTTGCTAATTTCTTAAAGGCAGAATAAGCATCATGTTTATGTGCAAGAAATAGAGTCCATGTAAATCTAGAGTAATCATCCACAACAACCAAAGCATACAAATTTCCAGCCAAGCTAGCAACTCTAGATGGACCAAATAAGTCCATATGTAACACATCCAATGGATTTTTTGTAGAGACAATATCCTTTAACTTGAAAGAGGATTTGATTTGTTTACCTTTCACACAAGCATCACAAAGCCTGTTATCCTGAAATTTAATGTTAGGCAAACCAGAAACTAAATCTTTAGATTTCAATTTATTCAAGTGATTTGTGTGTATGTGAGCTAACCTCCTGTGCCACAACCAAGACTCATCACTTCTGGACAGCAAACACTCATTTGAAGAGTTAGTTTCCATGATATTCAACAGATAAATGTTATTCACTCTCTTACCAGTAAACAGTACCTTACTAGATGAATTACTTGAGATTGTGCAGCCATTTGACTCAAAATTCATCTTGTATCCTTTGTCACAAAGCTGACTTATGCTGAGAAGACTATGCTTGAGTCCTTCTACATACAGCACATTCTCAATGGTTGTTGAATTCCCTGTTCCAACAGTTCCTCTGCCCAAAATTCTCCCTCGGTTATTATCACCATAGGTCACATGTCCTTCTGCTTTGAGCTTTAAGCTAGTGAACTTTGTAAGATCTCCAGTCATATGCTTGGAACAGCCACTGTCCAAGTACCACTGGTTTTTCTTGCTTCCAATCTGCAAAATAGAATAAAAAATTTACAAATGGTACCCTTTTCAGTATAGGGTCCAGCACAGATTAACACCTTCTCTTTGGTAGCCATTTAGCTAAGTTCTTAGGCACAAGATGTCTCCTAGCAATGCAAGACCTAGATGTATGACCAGATTTCATGCAGTAAAAACAGGTTACATGAGATGCCTTTTTGCCACTGTTAAAAGCTGAAAAAACTGATTTTGCTGGAACAAAAAAACTTGAAAGCTTTTTGACATTGTTGTATTTCCAGGGGTATAACCAAGTCCATTCTTATTGAAAACAGCATTCTGTGATCCAAGGAGAGACTCAAGGTTTTCTCTTCCCTTGGTGAAATTGGAAAGGGTTTTCAGCAAATATTCCACTTGTTTTTCCAATCTTTTGCAGTTTTCACAGTTTTTAATAGAGGCATGCAAGCAAGTCAGTTCAAGGCTTACCAAATCTGTTTTGGCCTTATGCAATTCTTCCTCAAGTGTTTTTACTTTAGGTGCAAGCACATTATTTACCTTTTGCAGCTTATTGCATATTACAGCTAGCCTATTGGCTTCCTCATGTGTTTCCTTGAAGGCAGCAAGCAAATCATCATAGTTATCAGAATCAGCAGAAAAATTACTTACTGATTCAGAGCTTGACTCCTCATCCTTCATCATGAAGCACAAATTATTCTCCTCATCTTCTGTTGAAGAACTGCTAGTTGAGGATACTTCATTTTCCTCCCATGAGATGTAGGCTCTTCTTCCTTTGTTCCTTTCAAACTTCTTGCTGGCAGATTTGTCCCTTGTTTGATTGTCTGGACAATCTGTTTTGATATGCCCTGTTTTGCCACATCCAAAGCAAGTATATTTAGAGGAATTTGAATCATTGGGTTTAGGATACCTTATTTTCTGCTGGTTCCTATTTTTGCTTTTCTTCCTTAGGAATTTGCTGAATCTTTTTGTAAGAAGGCTGATTGTATCATCATCTTCAGCATCTTCTTTTTCTTCCTTGATCTCATCCAATTCAGTTGCTTTCAGTGCAAGCCCTTTGGGTTTTCTCTCTGTTGTTTCTTGCTCTTTAAGTCTTTTAAGCTCTAGCTCATGCTCCATCAGCTTTCCAAACAATGCAGCAGTTTCCAATTTTGACAGGTCACGGCTTTCAGAGATAGCTGTCACCTTTGGTTGCCAGCTTCTGTCGAGGCACTTCAATATCTTTGTGTTGAGCTCCTCTCTGTCAAATTCTTTTCCCAAGCCAGTGAGGTGATTCACAATGTGGGTGAATCTCTTCTGCACATCAGCAATGCTCTCCTCGGGTTGCATTCTGAACAGCTCATATTCTTGGATAAGTGCATGTTTCCTTGACCTTTTCACATCTTCAGTACCTTCATGAGTCACTTCTAGGACTTCCCACATCTCCTTAGCTGACTTACATTGAGATATCCTGAAGAACTCATCCATTGTCAATGCAGAGGTTATGATGTTCTTGGCCACAAGATCATGTTGAGCCTTCCTCCTTTCGGTCTCATTCCATTCTGATCTTGGCTTTTCCACTTGTTCATCCTTGACAACCTGCATTGGCACATAAGGTCCATTGACCACAGCTTCCCAAATTAATGCATCAATGGATTCCATAAAAATTCTCATTCTAACTTTTCAAAATGCATAATTCATTCCATTAAACATAGGTGGTCTATTAACAGCAGAACCTTCAGCAAAAAGCACATTGAACTCAGACATTATTACAAACAAACTTGATTAAAATACAAGTCCTAGCTCTTGATACCAATTGTTGGGTTTAATAGTGCCAAAGTTCAAGAGGGGGGTGAATTGACCTTTTAAAACTTCTTCGCAAAAACAGTGTTTAACCCAGTTTTACAGAAAATAAATCGATTTATGTGAAAATGAACAGATTTATTTCAGCACTGTTTTTGTTTGAAAAGCTTTTAATTCAGCAAGATTAATCACAAGATTATGCAGTGAAAATTTCCAGCAGCACACACACAAATATCAGATTTGAAAAACAGTGAAACACAAAACTGCAAGCTTCAATTTCAAGCAAGTGATTAAGGTTCAATTGATAGCATGCTAATTAATTGAGTGATCTTTGCAAACAAGCTGTTCCAGTGGCTTTTAACAGACTATGAATGTTCTTCTTGATGTTAAGCAATTTTCCAGAAATTAAGAACACTTAATCACAGAACAGCAAGCTTCAACTTTAAGCAATTGTTTAAGGTTCAATTAATGGCATTGACAGTTTCTTGAGCAACCTATCACAGTTAATCTATTCCAGTGGCTTTTAGCAGATTTTATATGTTCTTATCAGATTAAAACAGCTTTTTCAGAAACCAAGAACAGTATGCACTGTGCCCAGAAAGAACAGATTTATTTTCAATTGAACAGATTTATTTCTTTGCTGTTTTATCAATTATGCAGAAACGAAATTGCAGAGTGAGGGAGAGAATGAACACAAACAATTATACTGGTTCACTCAACCTGAGCTACATCCAGTCTTCACCAACAACAGGTGGAATTCACTAACACACAGTACAATCAAGTACACTTCCCACTGTTCTTGAAACCTACAAGAACTTAGGTACTCTTGCTGAAAAAACCTATTTCAGCACTCATACACACACATCAACTCTCCAAGAACACCTATCAAGAAGAGGATTCAACCAAACTTTTACAAGTAATAAGAAGTGAAACGACTACACCTGATTGAGGTAACAAAGATCAGCCTTAAACTAGTAGGCAAGATTGCTAGAACAGTAGCTGCACCTCACACCAAGCTTTTGGAACCAAACCAAGAACAAGCACTTTGTGATTTTTGAAATCTTTGAAGAACAAATTCTAATCCTTGAAAACACTTAACTCTCTGCTGTTAAAACTTGTTTTTTGCAAATGTATAAACTGTTTGAATCGTTATTAAACTCAGAAAATAAGTTTGCATTTTATAGAAAGCCAGCTTATAAAAGAATTTTGAAAAACAGTTAAAGCTGTTATAAAATGAACAGATTGAAAATAAAATGAACAGATTTATTTTCAAAAGCAGTTAGAGAATCTGTTAAGTGAGGAGACTTAGTCAACCATTCTGGTGCTGAGATAAAACTGAAAAACGTTTAAGTATGATGTGGCACCAGAGGCAAAAAAGAATCTATTCATTTACAGATGAACAGATTTATTTTTTCAAAACGAAAACAGAGGAAGTTTAACTATTTGAAACTCAGTCGTTTTGAAAAGAAGAAGACTTAGTCAAAATACCTGATGCACAAAATCCAATTTTTACAAGACTTTAGCCAAGGCATCAGTGAAGAAAATGAATCTGTTTATTTAGAAAAGAACAGATTTATTTTTATGCAGTAAAACGTGTTTTTGTGTAAAACATGTGCAAAACAGTTTTAGAAAACTTATGCTTGTTCTTAACACATGGCCAGTGGTTATGAGGTGAGATACTCAGCAAAAAGCTACTCTTAGACAACCTCTAAGCACTAACTAAGACACACTTAAAGCAAAGCAAAATTACATGAAAAGTACATACAAGTCTTCATCAAACACTACATATAAGTCTTCATCAAACATAATCTTGAAGGGGCAGCAACCATCTTCAACAAACTGTACCGTCCCGTATCCGGGCGTTGACTAAGTCAAGGTCAAAGTCAACGACTGGAGAGTCAAAGTCAACGCAAGGCGTCGCCTAGGTGGAGAAACACCAAGGGCCAGCATCGCCAAGAGGAAGCGTCGCCAAGACAAGGCGTCGCCAGATCAAACAGTGCTAAAGCAAGGCAATCACGGTGTGGTTCCCCGATACCCATGGGTAGGAAAAACCATGGAGGGAGCGACGCCGTGGGAAGGCCTCAGGTCCCGATAGCCCGGGGCAGCGATAAAGAGAAGGAAAAGGTGGCTTCAAGGCCATAGTGATAGCATCAGTGGAGGGTAGCCTGACTCGTGAGGTACCCTTGCCGCCCCAGAGACGCCTTGGGGACAGATACGACTCAAGAGGAAGGTCACGCCTAGGGCAACCGGGTGCAGGGTACGAGAGGAAGGTAGATACGCTCTCAAAGTAAGTGACTAGATAATTGGGGGCATGAGTTGGCACCCAAAAAGTCACCGCTAGCGTAGTAGCACTCCCGAGCAGGAGGACTCACGCGTAGAAACGTCCCCAGCTGGGCAGAAACGCCCCCAGATGGGGTCACGGCGTCGTGAGGACCTCCACGTGTACGACAGCCATGCCAGAATAGAAACACCCTTTAGTCAGGTGCCAGGTAATTAAAGTCATTCAATACAGTTTCCGTTTCGAGCGTTCAGGTACTATGATGGCTCCCGAGCGTTTCAACGTCTTAAATGCGCTACGTTTTCTAATTAAACGCTTTAATGAGTGCGTTACATTTGTGATTAAAAGCGCTTTAAGACGCTTTAAATGCTGGGGTAGTTTAAATAGCGCGGAGAATGTTGGAAACGGGGTTGGTTCGAACTTTTGGCAAATTTACCAGAGAACTCTCTAGTTGCTTGCTCGTGCTTAAGGTTACGTACAAGGGACTTGGGAAAGATTTTTGCCTGAGGGAGAAAAGACACACACATATACACAGTTCTTTTTATCACCTTCAAAGTTTCATACGCGGTGCTCAGAGACGTAGGTGAACAGTTTTGGTGTTTCTTGCTGGCTGACTTGAGCGTCGGAGTGCAAACGGCCGCTAGGGCGCCTCTTTGTCCTTTTTTTTTTTTTTGCAGGAATCCACAGGTAACCAGTGGGAAGGAGTCCCTAGCTGACGGTTGAGGTCGCGCACGTAGACGTCCCGGTCAACCGGACGGAACATGAACCTTAACTTTCATCATTCAATGAACATTACCCCTTACTGATAGCTTCTTTGCAACTAGTGCCCTCTTTCGCGAACCCGAACTCTCACCTTACCCCATTTCGTTAAGATAATACCATTTAATTCGTAATATATTTAATATTTTAGATACCAAAAATTATTTTTAGTCTCTAAAATAATATTTAATCTAGTTAATATGTTAACTAGTTATTTTTCTTCTTTAAAATTAATTTAGTTTTTATTTAATAATTTTATTGTAGTAAGCTAAACATGAAAGAAAAAAAAATATTTGATTATGACTTCTCTCATATTATCAAAGTTGTACACAAATGTCATGCATAATTAAGATAGAAAATTGTCATTCTGGACCTGCTTCCGCTATCAATCAATATGAATGATTGTTGTCCTCCATACACTATCAAACAATATGAATGGCTCAAGGTTATGTAGAAATGAGATTTAAAAGTATCATGTTGACTCGCTTACATTATCAGACAAAAATGACTCAAAGTTCATACATCAAGCCATATAGAAGAGTGTTCTTATTTTTTTTATCAACAAAAAATTAATTAATTAAAAAAAATACTTTACAATATAGAGAAGATTACATTATCAATATACTATTTTATTTTCTCATCTTATGGTTTAACTGTACATCAATATGTTAAATTGTAGATGAATAATCTAATTTAGATTCACTTTACTTTTAACCTTTTAATTTATCAACTAATAGTAAAAAAATAATAACAATATAAACTGAAATAGCAGTAAAAAAAATAATAAATCTGTACAGATAAAAAATTTAACTAACTAAATCTGAAAAGTAATACCTGTGACATCAAATAGTAATTGAAACTGGAATTGGTACGTGCATATGAAAGAAAATTGTAGCTATAAAGCATGAGGAAATTTTAAGCCAGTGTTCATGCTATGCACAAAGGCACATATGCAGAACAAACTTGCATTTGAGTATAGCATACTTTTCTCTCATGTTATACCTTGAATTTCATGTATCTTAGTGAGCTTATATTTGAAGAATGTAATTATTTGTGGATATTTTAGTTGCATGAATATCATTAGAATGTTCTTATTTGTGGGTATTTTAGTGCCTATTATGTGTTTATTTTAGTTGGTAGAAAGAATGGACCTGGTATTGGTCAAAATATTATCTTTACATGGTGTAGTTGGTTGCAGGAATATCATAAAAGAGTTGTATTTGTACAAAAGTACAAGTTTGATGGTATTTCATAATTGTTTGTATTCAACATGTTTTCTATCTGGTTAATTATAAAATGGTTAAGAAATTTATAGAGACAATAATCGATCCAAACCAACTTGCAAAATATTGGTTTGGATCTGATTTTATATTCAAACATCCAGATCTATTTTTAAGGGTACTGAATGCTTGTACGATGTGATCGTATGATCCATCTAATTTACCAAAAGCTAGTTTGGTAAATATAGGTTTCGGTTAACTATTTCATGTAGTTAACTGATAAATGTCTAATTTCATTAATATTTCATATTAAAATATAGACACTTATGAGTATTAATTGATGATTTACATATAAAATAATTTCTAATTTATGAATTTATACATTTTTACATTTTTTATGATCTTTATATGAACAAAAACATTTTATTCCCAAATTTGGTGTTAATTGCAGGTTTCTAGAAAATATTGAATATTTGGATAAAAAAAGAAATTATTTGAGCTAAAAAGAGAAAGCTGAAAGATCCCAAAATGGAGAAAGTGCCGAAAAAGCCAACTTTGCAACAGGAGATTCTCACTCAAACAAGATATTCTCGCTCAAGCAAGAATGCTCCATGATTGTTTTCGGAAATCAACGTCTTTCTTGCTCAAGCGAGAATTCCTCGCTTGAGCGAGAATGCGTCAGACAGATTGAGCTTTTATTATGTTTTATCACTTAGCCCATCAACGTGACACATGAAACAACCTAACCCTAGAAAATTAGGTTAAATAGGGGGCTAGAGGCTCAACCCTAGTGTGCAAGATTGAGAGAAAAACACCATTGAGCGGAACCCAATTCGGAGAATGAAAGGTGATAGAAGTATGCGTGACTGATTCTACCCTTTGAGATTGGGAGTAATCTGCTCAAACTCTTATGTATTGAGGTGATATTTAATATGATATAATATTTTGTTCTATTGATTATTGGTATTGTTGCTTTATTTCTAAATTTCAGTGATAAATTGAGAATCTTAAATCTGACCGAGAGGTATTTTTAGGGTTTTCACCTAATAAAAAATACTTAACATATTTGAGTTTTAGAGATAGACTTGAAATGTTAATTGCCATTAACGTCTGAGTGTGATTCTAAGTTGTTTTTATAAGTATGCGAGACATCGATATTTAGGAAATATTCTTAAGAATTTTATATTCGAGATATCGATATAAATGAATTTTCTATGGTCATCAATTTCAATCAAAGAACTTAATGTTAACATGCTAATCAAAATACATGAGAGTGAAAGAGATGAAACTCAATCCCTATTTTTCCAATTGAAGCAATTACTCTTTGATTTGTTTTCTTGTTAATTCTTGTCATTATAACAATTCTCAACCAACTTTTATTATTCTGTCTCTATATTTAGTGAATACTGTACTTGAATAGTCAATTGTTCCTTGTGGGACGATATTCGTCCTTAGGGACAATTATTACTTCTAACAACGTGGTGCACTTGTCGTAAAAAGTCTTCATTAACACATTTATATAAGTAATTTTTTGTTATGGTGTTTTATTTTGTAGTCATGCCAATTGATAAAAGTTGGATTTCTAAACCACGAAACACCAATATGCAAATGATTTGAATGAATTTTTGGAATTTGCATTTGGACATGCTAATGGTGCTACCATAAAGTGTCTGTGTTCAAATTGTGGTTTCAAAAAGGGGCAAATAAGGGATGTAGTTCAAGAACACTTAACATGTCCTACTTTTCCTCAAAACTACCAAACTTGGTATATGCACGGCGAAGGACCAAGTGGAAATGAGTCTGTGACTGTTACAAGTGCACATGTCATTGAAGATTTCATAGAATCTCATAATTCAATGGAGACATGTTGAATGATGCATTTGGGTTTGTGGAGCACGACGATGATCACATTGATGAGGGTACTCAAGATGATGGTGTATAAGATAATGTTGCATGGTGAAGGAAATACAAACTTTGACGCGTTGTTGAAGGACAATAACGAACCATTGTTTGAAGGTAGTACAAAGTATTCAAAGTTATCATTCATGTTAAAGTTGTATCATATAAAATGCATGTGTAGAATGAGTGATAAAGCAATGACCATGATTCTAGACATGCTAAAGGACGCATTTGAACATGCTAAGTTTCCTAACTCATTTTATGAGGCCAAGAAAGTGATTAACAAACTTGGTCTTTATTATGTCAAAATACCAGATTGTCCAAAAGATTGCATGCTATATTCGGAGTGAAGAAAATGAAAGCTTAGAAGAATGTCAATGGTGCAAAAAGTATAAGTGCAAAGATAAAGATAAGAAACAATATGCAAAACTCTTGCGTTACTTTCCATTAAATGCGAGATTGCAACGGTCGTTTATGAGTTCTAAGACAACTGAATCTATGTCATGGCATGTATAAGACCGAAAATCATGGATTAAAAACCCAAAATAGTGGAGTTTTGTTAACTTCATCAACATCATGTGTTTCAAGTAGAGCTGATCAAAACATTAGGGAAGCAAATTTGGCATATTATGGGAAACTAGAAGTTATAATTGAGCTTAATTACTATCGTCATTTTAAAGTGATATTGTTAAAATGTAAATGGACTGTCACCACAAGGGATAGAGGGTTTAGAAAGGATCTGCGGGGTTTTATTTCTATTAATTTTTCAAGATTAATTCACATGGGAAATCGTGAGGAGCATGATCCATGTATTGAAGCTTCATAGGTTGAAATGGCATATTATGTTATGATGAAGTCAATAAAGATTGGAAAATTGTTGTCCATTTGAAATCACGAGACTTGTATGATATAGGAGAAGGAGATAATGAAGTTTTTGAATTGGAACCATGTCCACAACAAGACTTAAATCAACTTTTCAGTGAGTCTGAACATTTGCCATCTTTTAGGGATGATGAAGATGATGAATTATTAAATGAGGACAACAGTGATCACAAAATCCATGAAAATGAGTTAATGCCAGATTAATAATAAGCTTGGTCCAACTGCACTGTTAATAAAACTACACATGTATGGTTATTGTCAGTTGCACATGTATTTGATTATGTACTTTAATATGCACTGTTATATCTTATTTTTGTTTTTGTACTTTATTCTTTCCTTTTTATGTACAAATATGCACAGGCCTAAGAGGATTAAGAACTTGCTTAAGGAAATTGGTGGAAATAGTTCAGACACATCTGTGTGGAACTATGTTCAACTTAATGACACGTCTCAAAGTACAAGCCAACAAATAATTGAATCTGGTCAACCACATTTTGGATCTCCATTACCACAAGCATCTGCATATACACCACCACAAATCTCAAAATCTTCATAACCTACTTTTGAATCAGCAGCACACCCACAAACTAAGTCTACTGAACCACAAATCTTAAAATCTGCTTAGCTGCATATAAATATGTCTGTACAACCACATACATCTGCATCTGCACAACCACATACATCTGCGTCTGCACAACCACATACATCTATGTCTACAGAACCACATACCCCTCAGCATGCACAACCGCATACATCAGAATTTGAATCTAAGGGTGCCACCAAAAAAAGACAGGCAGTCAAACCACTATTGGTTTATCGATACTATAGATAAAGATATATAATTCTAATGTTGTGTTTTTCTTTTCATTTAATTACTTTTAATGCAGATACCTTAATGTATTGTACTTAATAGAAGAGCATGGAGTTACTAAAAAAAGAAGTTCAAGGTTACGGATGCTCATAACTTGCCCACTAGATTACGTGTGGTTGTCAACTGTGATGACAACTTTCAACCAATTGGAGAAGCATGTGATTTTCTTGTTGGAGTTTGTGGACAACTAGAAGGAAATCATATATTGTTTTCTATAAGTTTTGAAAAGTTGGTCATTGTGCCTGATACTTACAAGAATATTGTATGAGAGAGCACACTTAAGGTAATTAACACTAAACTCAATACAACATTAAATATGTACATTCTTATTTCGTTTTTTGAATATATATATATATATATGGACTAACTATTGTATTATTTGAAGAATCGTTTTTGCTTCAAGGTACATGAAGATTTCACTAAAATATATGTTATGTTCAAAATTGGCAAACTGTGAAGGGAGTATAGATGCGAGCTTTGGAATGAATTTTATGACCCACTGTTAAGTAGAAATGACCTGATAAAGAATGTTCCAGATGGGCTTAGTATGGAACATTGGGCTATATTTGTTGATTATTGTCTGAAGCCTTCCACAATGGTACATACTTTTCATTTGGTATATTTACACTAAGCTTGATTTTAAATTTTCTAAAACTGATTTCATTTCACTTTGTAGAAATTTTGTAATAGGAATAGAGATATAAAGAAGAAACGGATTATTCCTCACACTGGTGGTGCTATGTCATTGTCAAGAAGAAAGGATAATTTGGTATATTTACTTATCTGTAGCTCTTTCTGTATCGGCACTGGGCGAGGTTGGGACCCACCTGCCTGCCCGATGCCTAGTCAACCTGACCGAGAGACCAAGAGGTCAAGACCTTTGGAGACTTGGCCGAACGACCGAGAGGCCGAGACCTTAGAAGACTTAACTTAGACGGCCGAAGACCACAGGTATTTGGCCGATGACCGACCCTTACCATGGGAATTTGGCCGATGGCCGAACCCCATTACAATTAACGCTCAAACCGAGATCAGTGAAGCTAATCCATCATCAAGAATTAGGTAATGCAACCCTAAGCGGTATCCACCTCGATAAACGGGCCCAACAAGGTAGGTCCACTAGAATAATATAAATAGCACGCATTTCAAGGAGTAAGGTATGTCATTATTACTGTTCACCTACCTGAGAGCTAACCACCCGCTTTACTGACTTGAGCGTCGGAGTGCCTTCGCAGGTACCCCCACCATCCGGTGTTCACCCGACGACCGAGTCCCGAGTGCCGAAGGATAAGCAGGAGGACGAGAAGGATCCCAGTTCATCACCCAGCCACCTGCCCGACCGAAGGAAGGAGAAGAAGACTTCAATAGTTCTCTAGGTCCCATCTCCCTAGTAGGAACACTTTCAATTATAATATATATTTGAATTATAATATAGTATGAATTTTTGTAATTATATTATCCTTTTTGGAACATATAGAAAATTGAGATTGGTGGGAATATTGGGTGAGCTGAATGTGGAAGATCACACACAAGAGGAAGAATGACACTTATGTTAATGATGGAGTTATGGAGATTGGGGTAATTTCTAATTATTATGATCACTTTTGAACCTCTGATTTGCTTGCTTATGTTGAATTGAGTAATTGTTTTAGGTAACCTCTGCCATGGATATATACTGTTTTGGATAATCATAACGTTGTCATGGATATATATGGTCACTGATCAGAAACCAATTATAAATCTGGAACATGAATTATTTTGAGGTTTTAGAGAATTGTTGATTGGTTCTAACTGATTAAATTGTTCATAGGCTTAACAATTTTAGATTTTTGGAGAGTTGCCTTATAGATGTATAATTCCCTGCACATTATCTGCCCCATTTTTTCTCTTCTTTGTTGCTTTATAGATGTATAATTCCTTGCAATTTCCTGCACATTTTTGTGTTCTTTATTGGTTTGAAATATGGAAACTACAACTATTCACATTCATCGCTTGTATAATTCCCTGCACATTCCATGCAATATCAGTTTTGGTTCTAAGTGATTAATTCGTTCATAATTCCCTGCACATTCACTGCACATTCCCTACCATATCAGTTTTGGTTCTAAGTGATTATACATTGTTGATGTTTACACATTGTTTTTGGCTTCAGAATATTGATCATTGCTTCCAATTTTATCTAGGAAAAAGTTGATTAGCTAATGTTGTCTTAATAACTTAAACATATTTTAATTTATTTCAGGAACTGGATGTTGGAAGTGGTGCTTCATCGCCAAACCAAAATATTATAGGATCAAGTGAAGGCAACAAGAAAAATTAGGACTATAGACTTCAGTTGTAATATGTTAAAAAATGAAACAATTGATATTTTGACAATTTAATTTACTTGTTGTTTGGATTAGTTTGACATTATCAACTTTGTTCTCTCAATGAATGAATGAAGTCATCTTTTAATTATTGTATTTATCAATTTTAATTTTATTATGAAGTATAATTATATTATGAAATTAGTTTATGTTATAATTTAACTACATTATAAAATTTAATTGTGTGTTGAAATTTAATTACAATATGAAATTAAATAATATTATGAAATTAAATTATAAAACAGAATTGAATAAATTATTAAAAATATTAAAAATAAAATTAAATATTTAATACTTGAATTACAATTGTAATGATTATTCTAAGCGTCATATTATAATGTATTAAGTGACGTTTAAAACTGTCGTTGTATACACTGAAATTGATTTACCCAGTTTCAAAATTACGACATTTATTACTGACATAAATTACACACTTAAAACTGTCACTTTATATAATGTATTATATGACGTATGCTACAACGGTTCTCAACTACGTATCGCCACACACGTATATTGTGGCGGTTATAAACACCACTTTATATGAAAATAACCACCACAACATACATGTTTCTTTGTAGTGTTTTAATCTTGTGTTTTCTTTCCTATTATTAATTATATTTTCTTATCACGTATTACCCCCGAAAATTTTTATTCAATTTTTTTATTACAAATTAGTTCATAATATTAATGTTTTAAATTATCAACATATTACACTGCAAGAAAATTATTAAATAAAAATCAATTTTAGAAATAAAAAATAATTAATCACTATATTAACTAAATTAGGACTAAAAAAATTATTGATATCTAAAGTAATTTTTATTATTAATAAAATTTATAAACTAACCCAAAATCATTAAATAAAAACTTAGTTTAGAGACAAAAAAATAATTAGTTATATTGACTAAATTAGATATATATTATTTTAGAAACTAAAAAAAAATTATAACTAAAACATTGGTAGCTAATTAATTAGATACCAATTTAAAAATTAATTTAGATATTTAAAAATGGTATCGAATTAGATATTAATTTAGATAATAATAATTTTTTTACTCTCTAAAATAGTATCAAATTTAGTGAATATAACAATTAATTTTTTGTGATCTCTAACGATAACTTTTAATTAATGATTTTTTGCAGTGTAGTTTCTAAATTAATATGTAATTCGATACCATTTGATTTAGGTAATTAAATACCAATTTAGAAACTAGTTTATAAATTTTATTAATAATAGAAATTACTTGATATACTAATAATTTTTAGTATTTAAAATAGTATGTATGATGAATTATTTTTTTTATCTAAAATTAATTTTTATTTAATGATTTTTTTAAGTGTTATTAATCTTTTAAATATTGCAAAAATATAAAACTAGTAAATTACTTAAAATACTACCAAATGACTAAATGTGGTAAAAAAAATTATATATTGTATTGGCAACATGACTAATATTTGGGAAATATTTTTGACAATTTTCTAAGAATAAAGTACCAGCAAAAATATATGTTTTAATCATTAAATGTTTTAAACGACTAAAGCCGTAACCAATGTATGCTTTTGGAGGACTATACTGTGGTCATGAACACGCGATATATTTAGAAGTTTAAAATATATAAATTGGCGAATCACCAATTTAATTATTGAAATTGCATTAGTTAGTTAAATTGGTACCTGAAATTAGTAAAATAACCACTACAATGACTTTTGGTGCCAATCGATTAAGTGATTTTGATGCAATCCTAAAAATGATTCAAAGTAAAAGAAAAATCTCTCGAAGGTCCTCAAAGGAAAATTGACCAAGTAAATATTGGCAATTGATAATAAATTAAAAAAAACGCTTTTAGGGGTTAAATTTTTGAATCAAAGAATAAATTTTCTGGCTATAGAAAAAAAATGGCCAGCAAATAATTGTCCGTAAAAATTTATTTTGTTGTAGTGAATTAAAAACATTATTATTATTAATTATCAGTTATTTGTCTTAAAATTGAAATAATAGTTTAATTAAGAAAATATTACATAGTTTTTGAAACTTTAAATGATCAATACATTAATTTAGTTAACGCGTTATTAGTCGTTAAAAGGGTCGGGTCGGATTGATATGTCAAGTGTTTGGTTCTTGAGTGATTAATAACTATACATACGCATATTTTTCTTTTGTAATAAAAACGTTTTATTAACACCATCTTTCATTAACATAGACTTGACATCGTTTGTGTGTGACACTAATTAATGCGGCAGACATGATATTTGGTGAGAATGTGACAGTGACTCTATAATATAATATATGACCTACAATACACGCAAAACTGGTTATTTATGTGTCGGTAAGTGGTTACTTATGTGACGCATGCAAAACTGGTTACTTGTGTGTGTAAGTGGTTACTTATGTGACGTTTATGGTCACCCACTCTTCATGATTATTTTTTTTTAATAAGAACCATATATTACATCGATTAGATGATTTAACCGGTGTAATAACCCTACCAGAACTACTGAGCCACAGGTTCCTCCACATATACTGGCACACACAAAACTAGTTACCCGTGTGTAAGTGATTACTTATGTGACGTTTATGGCCACCCACTCTTCATGAATTTTTTTTTAATAAAAATCATATATTACATCGGTTAGATGACTTAACCGATGTAAAAATCATATATTACATCGGTTAGATGACTTAACCGATGTAATAACCTTACCATAACTGGTTACCTAGCCACAGGTTCCTCCACATATACTTGCACATGCAAAACTAGTTACCCGTATATTTGTAAGTGGTTACCTATGTGACATTTATGACCCACCACTCTTTATGAAAAAAAAATCATTTTTTTAATATGGGTCATATATTATATCGTTTATATGGCTTAACCGATGTAATATGGGTCATTCTGAGTAAAAAAAAAATTACACCGGTTATTTTTAAGAACCGATGTAATATATTCCTTTTTATCCTATTTTAAAATTCGCATTACTCCTTCACGCGCAATCTCACTTTATCACGTCATTACCATGTCTGCATCGTCAAATGTGTGTTACTATAAGAGGATGTCAATATATCATGACTCTTTTTGTAATTTCAGTTCCTCACTTACCTAAAAAAGTAATTGAAATATTGTAAAATTATTATTATTATTATTATTAGTTTTTATCTACCATTGAGAAAATGTTGTTGTAGTAATCCTCTAAAATAATGAAAAATGCATAATTAATTAGAGACTAAACCTTTTTAATTATGTAAGCATGCTTAGGAATCTAGTCTATTCAATATTGTTAGATGATACCGACTAATAATAAAGAACTACTTTAATTTTTTTAGAGATTATTTGTTAATTTTTTTTATTTAATTTGGAAATACTATAACCAATTATCGTAATTTCAAAGACTAATTTAATTGATATTTTACAATTCTAGTAACTATTTTACCAAGCTAATTTATTTTATCATTATACTTTTAAAAATTCAGTCAGGGAAAACTTCTTTCTGAGTAATTACAGGTAAACAAAATAAAATCAGCTTTTAAACAAAATTAACTTATGAGCTACTATGTAGATTATTAATAAAAAATATGACTTTTAATAATTTATAAACAAGTTAATTTTATTTCTTCTTATTTTTTGCTATAAATATTGCTGAAAAAATTTATTTCCTACTGTAGGTACTGATATTATAAATTAAAGTTACAGTAAAATAATTAAGGTTCATATTAACATTGAAAGAATAGAAATATGAAATAGTATTATTATATTACATAATCTAAAATCCTAGTGTAGTATAGTGAAAATGGGAGTTGCATTGCATGAATGAATAAGACAGTAAGTAAGACAATTGGCATGGGAATTGGGTGATGAGAACTCTTGTTTTCCAGGTTTATCTCTTTTCCGCGTCTAATCCTCGCAATGCGGAGGTCAGCTTGCTGCATCACCAGCCATTCACCAGTCTTTCTCGCATCATCCCTTTCCTTTCCTTTCCTTTACCCTATTCTCTCTTCTCCTTAAAATTAAAATTAAATAAAATAAATAAATAACAAAATCATTTTTAAAAAAAAATAAATCTAGAACCTACTCAAGGAAACAGAACTTTGAAATTAAACAAACTAGTTTACATGCATGTTCGCTATTTACCCACTGAAACCAAAGCGGAAGAAGAGAAACGACAGAATGAACTTTCTCGCCTAGGTCATTGCTTGGTTACAAGGTACTTGTGTTCATTGTTTCACCTTTGCCTCGCCCACGCATTTGAATTCCATTTCCTCCTCTCATTATTTTGAAACTGTGTTTCATTTACGACTGCGCAATTCGCAATTGCATTCTATTCAAATTCTCAACTCTCCTCTCGCATTTAATTTAATTAAATATTGATGGCATTTTAAGGCATTGACATTTTGCTCGAACAATAATTGAAGGCCAGAAAATTGTACTTGAAAGAGGCTAAGGACAAGGGACTTTTGTGTCAATGAAATTGAATTCAATTGTTAATTTTTCCTAGTCTTTTTGGTTCCCCTCATATCGAGTTTTGAGTGTTTTTTTTTTCTCCTACTTAGTTTCATGAATTTTTGAAATTCCAGGTATAAAGCCTGGAAATCGGAATGCGATTCATTGTTTGTTTCGCTGCTTTTAGTGTATACTAGTTTTTTTTTTCCTGGATTTTGCTTTTTGTTATTGTTGTTCAAATAGAGGATTTCGAAGTTTGAAAATTGTAAGGATATCTGTTTTAGAGAATGTGCAGTTTTGATTCTGATAAATTTTAATGGCAGAGATAGACTCTTTTTTTTTTTTATTAACTGCGGCCTACAAAACCATCAAAATACACCGTTATCTCCACCACCTCATTGACATTCCTTCTATCCAGCTTGCAGTGGCTCGATTGTAGCACTTATCACAGAATTAATCACTTCAATGCAACATCTTCCATACCTCCTTTTTTGAACTTTGGCTTCCCTGTTTGCTCCTTTTAAGCTCATTTTTATCAGAAACCAACTTCCTACTTCAAGACAGGGATTGACTTAAGTTTCCTAAAATTAAATAATTAGGGCCTACTGTTAATATATAATTTAATAGTGAATAAAAATTGCTAAATTTTAAGAAGTTAATTGAAGAAATCTGGGATAAAAAAAATTTAAGGAGTAAAATTGCACATTGGCGAAACTTTAAGGATAAAACAGGTGAACTTAAGTAAAAAGTTCTTTTATATATTTGTGGAATTGAGCTTGTTATTACTTGTTATGCTTGCATTCATACGAAACCCGTAGATTAATTTATGTATACCCAGACATTTTCTCTCTTTCAATTGATATTATTACTAGCTGACAAATTTCCCGAAACCACTCTTCCTTTAAATGTCATTCTCTCATTAAAACTGTTTGGGTTAGATGTTTCAGGCAAATTCTGTACGTTGTCTTTACTGCATGTGCCTCTGAAGATTTGTGCGTGTGTTCTGTTTTGAATAAACGTGATACAAAATATTTTAAGTCAGTCAGCATTAACGAGGACTTATTATTTGATCACTGAAAATGCACTTTCCAAAGCTAAAGGCATATTCCCCTTGAAAATAATTAGGTAAGGTAATCGATAAGGAAAATGGGATTGGAGCACTTTGGCATTTAACGAGGTTATACCAACTAGATATTAGGATATGACTGTTTTTACCAGCAACAAGCATAAGAGATTTATTTTTATACTCCTTTTTCACTTTAAACAGCTATGAGTGAGTAAGTTGTTGACACGCTTAAGAATGTATTCCTATACATGTGAAAATTTGTGGAACATGAATATATGTAAGTTAATTCTGTGAGTTTTGTGAGTGAATGGTAAATCTAGTGTTGAGCACATTAATTGTAACCACTTGTATCATCAGTAAATCAATTTGTCTTCATAAAGTTATTCTGAGCCAGATTTTCCTAGTTGAAAAAAATTAGTGGAAGCCTTTTCATTTTCTTCTTACACCCACCCTGGATCAATTAGATATTTCCTTTCTACAGGGCTTTCTTTCAGGGTAATTGTTTTCTATATTCAAGCTAGGCTGTGGAAGACCAAATAGTAGAAGAGCAGTATGTCCGTTTCTATGAGAGATTTGGATCCAGCTTTCAAGGGAGCTGGCCAAAAGGCGTATCCTGCACTAGCTAACAATAATTATCTTGCTGTTTAACTATTATCATATTTTCATCTTGACAATTCATTCAAGGTTGCCGCTGCTTCATTAGATTTCTGCATTGTTCTCCTTGACCATATACAGTGGACTTGAAATATGGCGTATTGAGAATTTTAATCCAGTTCCCATCCCTCAGTCATCTTATGGAAAGTTTTTCACTGGGGATTCCTATATGATCTTGAAGGTAAGCAATATTTTCCAAATGATTCTCATTCCTAGCCTCCAGTTGGTAACCCCTGTCGCAAGAAGCTCGTATTTTTTTATTTTATTTCTGTATTATATGGACTTACCTATCGTTCACATGATGCAAATTGTATTGAGATAGAATTTTGGTTGGTTTTAATACCATATTAGAATTTGCGCTTGAAGCATAACTCAATTTAAAAAAATTAGCTTATAATATGAGGACTACCCAAGTCTTATAAGGACTATATTGATTATATATCAATGATGAATCAAAACAATATGCAATACCATATGATAATGACTTTGGTGTTTTTATTTTATTTTTCTTTGTAGAACATTCATCATGTAAACTCTATGCTTTAGGAGATATATAAGGTTGTCTTGGTGGTAAAATTGGAGGGGAGAGACTTGAATCTTCTTGCTAACAAAAACTAACATTTACCGATAAAAAAATGTAAACTCTATGCCTTTAATACCTGCAAATGTAAAAATAGTGTCAGGGTTCATGTGAATAATCAGGTCCTGGGCATGAGGCTCCCACTATTATTAATTTTTTGGTCACTATTATGGGGTCTAGGCAGGGTTATGTATATTATCAAATACTTCTATATTTATTACAACTGTGTGTGTAGCTCTCTTGCTTATAGTAACTAAATTATTTAATTTTTGTATTCTTATTTTACCATTTCACGTTGTAACACCTTAGTTTTAGAAGAAGTATAGTTCTACATGGCTAGAAGAATTAGACAAAGTTTATCATGAACTAGTCAGACTTGAGACGATTGTTGCCTTCTATAAGACATGAAGTGATTGAGAACACTCATCCATCTAATGGTAAATAAGAATGCTAACTGATTCTGTCTCTTGGTTGATGAAGTTCTGGTTATGAAGTTTTTTCTTAGTATGCACACAAATGTTGGTGTACATGAACCACTCCACTCGCAGGACTAAAATGTGAGCATATTTATGTTTGACATCTTTTTCTTCTTCTTCTTGGGATAGTCAACAATTCCAATTTTAGCTAGAGAGACTAGTTACATGCATCGGATGGGAAAACTAGAAGCTTAGAGATTTACATAATCAAATCTTTTGATTAGTAGACATATCTTGACAATAAAGTAATACGATAGAGGTGAAAAGAATGATTACATGCATTTAATTTAAGAAATATATTATTTTTAGTAGAGAATCTGGATAGCTTGGCCAGTCGTTCTTTAGTAGGAACTTCTGTTTGGGAACTTTCGGTACAGAATGGTTTAAAGTATGATTGCATGCGTTTAGGAAATATATTATTTTCTCTCAAATGTATAAGTATGTGGTTTTCTCTAAAAAGAGATTGTTGGCTTCTTTACCATATCAAATTTGTTTTCCTCCCGCCAAAATAAAAATTTGAGATCTTTGGTTCAAGTCTCAATATCTTCCTTGGTATAACTTTTTTGTTGGATTTACGTTATTCTTCATTATTTGATATTTTGCAGATAAATATTAGTCGGGTAGTTTTTACTTTTCTTTAGTTTATTTTGCTTCCTGCATCAGGTATGCATTAATGTTTTTCATGAACATCAAAATTTTCTTTTTGCTTATCCTCTCCATGTAGACAACTGCTTCAAAAAGTGGTGCTCTGCGTTATGATATCCATTATTGGCTTGGTAAAAAGACCAGTCAGGTAAGTTTTGCTGTTTATATATTGCTACCACCTCCAATTATTTTTATTTGATATTATATAGTCTTCCTCGACTCATTTTCTCACTGATAATCACAAATATAAAATAGGATGAAGCTGGTGTTGCAGCCATCAAGACAGTCGAGTTGGATGCAGCCCTGGGAGGACGGGCTGTTCAGTATCGTGAAGTACAAGGCCATGAGACTGAAAAGTTCCTTTCTTATTTCAAACCATGCATCATACCTCAAGAAGGTGGAGTTTCCTCTGGTTTTAAACATGTTGAGGCTGAAGAACATACAATACGGTTGTTTGTATGCAAAGGGAAACATGTGGTACATGTCAAAGAGGCAAGTTTGACCTTATTCTTCTTGCTTTGACTCATTGATGTTTGAGTCTTGTATATTATTATTGTGCATACTGTATACAACACCACATATGTAAACTTTATTTTCTACTTGTTGATTAGCTATTTGTGTTGGTTATAGGTTCCATTTGCTCGATCTTCACTAAACCATGATGATATTTTTATTCTGGATACTGAGTCCAAAATTTTCCAATTTAATGGTTCCAATTCATGTATTCAAGAAAGGGCTAAAGCATTGGAAGTTGTACAGTTTATTAAGGATACCTACCATGATGGGAAATGCGAGATAGCTTCCATTGGTAAGTGTAAGTATATTTTACAGATTCAAGATGATTGCTTAACATCACTAATTGGATATATATGCTTGAATTTCTTGCAGAGGATGGAAAGTTGATGTCTGATTCTGAAACTGGAGAATTTTGGGGTTGCTTTGGGGGCTTTGCTCCTCTTCCACGGAAAACAGTCAGTGATGACGATAAGTCTGCTGATTCTCATCCTCCAAAGCTACTTTGGTAATATGTTTTTCCGTTTTTCCACCTGTTTTTTCATTTATATTTGCAGTCAGTATATTCCTTTCACTTTTTTATCAAACGATACTTGGATGCAGTTTGCTTATGTTTAAATATATATTTTGTTTAATTTTTTACCTATTGTTTTCTTTGCCTTCTGAAAACTTATGGTGTTTATCAACGTAAGACTATTATAAATTTACTATTCTTTCTACCCAAAGTTGTATGTAATTCTGAGACTATGAAAATAATGCTAATTACATATATGAAATTTATTTATTATACTGAAATGGAAAATTCTATGTTGCTCTAGTTATTGTGAAATTATAACTTTTCCAGTGTTGACAAGGGGAAGACAGAACCTGTAGAAACTGATTCTTTGACAAAGGAAATGCTGGAGACAAACAAATGCTATATTATAGATTGTGGATTGGAAGTGTTTGCATGGATGGGAAGAAACACATCTCTTGATGAAAGAAAAAGTGCAAGCGGAGCTGCAGAAGTAACATCTCTTGTTTCTTTCTTAGTATTGTTGAACATATTCTCTGACTTCGAATGACTCTTGAATTTTTGTGGACTAAAAAACAGAAGTTAGTAAGTGGCGCTGGTCGACCAAAGTCCCATATAATTCGTGTAATTGAAGGATTTGAAACAGTAATGTTCAAGTCCAAGTTTGATTCTTGGCCTCAGACAACTCAAGTAATGTCTGAAGAGGGTCGTGGCAAGGTAGCAGGTAGTTTTAATTAAATTTTATGTTTTGTCGTTGAACTGAATATGTTTCTTCACCTTTAAATTGATTTTGTCAGCAACATTTTCCCGGCTTTCATCATGTTCTTGTAATTCTCTCCCTTTTTTGTAACTTTCTAGCACTTCTAAAACGTCAAGGATTGGATGTCAAGGGTCTCCTAAAATCTGAACCTGTAAAAGAAGAACCTCAACCCTACATAGATTGCACAGGAAATTTGCAGGTACTCGACTAATTTGTATACAATAAATAATTCACGAAATTGAAATCTCTTGATGTAACTTTTGTTGGTATTAAGTTTAAATTTTCTGTGGTCTTATATCCCTTATCTAATTGATTTCTTATATTGAAAGAATCTTTTGGAATCACAATCACTGTATCCATAATACTCCACTGGTCTCCCATTCCAAAGATGGTCATCACAATGAGAGGCATACAATGCAACTGAATGCGCTTGAGGTTAAGAGCTGTATTCTATCTCATGATAGGATAATGTGAAACCTAGAGTATTAGACTGGTTTAGATTTGATTTAGAACTAATTCAGTAGATGCTTAACATTTTATGAGAGAAATAAATATAGAATAGGAAAAGGTTTAATGTAGAATAAGCAACATGACACTTCCTCCACAAATTGGACGTAAAATAAAAATCTATGATCCTTTGCGATTTATCTGCTACATATTAATACTTAATCAAATTATTATCATTTTGTTTTATTTGAATGAGATATTTCTTCCAATAGTTTATATTCATTTGTATTTTATCCTACAATCTTATTCTTTGGTATTAAGTCCCTTCATTTTCTTTACTTTGTACCAAGTTTGTATTTAATAAAAATCTAAGAATCTTTAACATTATACAAGAAAACTTTACCTATATCTATACAAGGAAACTTTGTCTGATACATGACTAGTTTACGACTATTCAAATTTGTGCAAATCTATTTGTTCGGACCTCAAGTCCGTGATAGAATCGTTAGGGTTAATCACCGTAAATTATAAAAAAATTATAGGGGAATCAACAAGGAAGAAATAAATTAGGGATTTAGCTAATCCTGTTGACACCCCCACCGCAAATTGATGATGGTGGATCTTGAAGCATCAATCTTCCGCCAAAAACTGATAGCAAGATCGAGATAGAGCCTTAGTAAAGGTATAAGCAATTTGAAGATCGGTGGAGACACGAGGAAGACAAAAGAGGTGGGCATCATAGGATTGATAAATATAGTGATAATCCACCTTGCTACATTCGCTTGCAAGTTGGATAGCATTAGTATTGTTAGCATAACAAGAAGTAGCCTCTTGTTGAGGAAACCCAAGTTCTTCCAATAACCTACAAAGCTAAACAATCTCAAAATAAGTAAAGGACATAGCCAAATATTCAAACTCGGTACAAAATTCAAAAGCTCGAGGTTGTTTCTTATTCTTCCAAGAAATAAGAGAAAGACCAACAACTATACACCAACCAGAAACACAACTAGCCTTGTCAAAATTACTGTAAGCAACCAATTGAATAGGAGACGAATAAGGGAAGTAAAGACCTTAACCAAGACTACCTTGTAGGTATCCAACTATTTGGTGAACAAGCAAATGCCAAAAACGAGGAGATTACATAAATTAACTAACTTGCGGAGCAACACAAGCAAGAATAAGGAAACTAATAGTCAAATGATTGAGGCTACCAACCAATGGACGATATAGAGAAGGATCAACCAACTTGCTTCACATTCACTTCCATAGGAGTTTGGACAAAAGTGGTGTCTTGCAATCCAGCCAAAGTGACTAACTCTTGAGTGTTTTTGTGTTGGTAAAGAGAATACTAGCAAAAATGTTTTGAACTTCCAAACCCAAGAAATATACCTTTGTATGAAAAGAAAAGTAAGATGTTATAGTTGTTGAATCAATACAAGATTTGAACTAGTAATAACAATATCATCAAGGAATTTATCACGTCTGCACTCCACAGATTCAGGAAACCTAAATCTTAGTGCTCAAGAGTCAAAATTTCCTTGGATGAAATTTTCAATCTCCAACTCCAACCGAAAGTGAGGTGCACTATTGTATTGGTTATAGATCAGTTTCAAATATTCCCATATTTCTTTTGTTGTAGAAAATGATGTTAGATTGCCCACCATATGTGGTTCAATTGAATCTGATATTCAGCCGACCATTTTTGAAGTTTCGAGTTGTCTTTGGGAGCTGGATTAGACCCATCAACATGTTGTCACAAGTTCCTGCCATTTCACAAACTTTTTGAACTGGAATTCTCAGCTAAATAATTTTTCCCATTGAATCGTACTATACAACTTTTCTCCAGACATGATTATTTGAGAGGAATAAATTCCCACCAAACAAAATTTTAAGAATTTGAACACTAAACAATAACCCAAGAGAAATCGGGGTTGAAAAGTGCAAACGCGAAAGCTCCTAAGAATGACTGAATGCCTCTCATCACTGAGATAATCCAATTTAATAAGAATTTTGAAGTTATACATGAAAACTTTGCCTATAACTATACAAGGAAACTTTGTCCAATACATAACTAATTTATAGCAATTCAAATTTGTCAATTAATGAAATAAAACTAGTAATTCGGCTGTTCCAATCTATTCAAGTATATACTGTAGAGAAATTATAGGAGAATCAGTAAGGAAGAAATAAATTAGGGATTTAGCTAATCTTGTTGACACTTTGGGTTTTGATACCTGTCGTGAAAGTCAAGGTTCTTATATTTTCCTCTGATTTTAGTTTTGGTCCTATATTTTCTACCCATTAAGCTAGTGGTCCCTATTCTCCATGAAGGATCGGTTCCTCCTATAGTTTCTTTTTACTAAGGTATTGATCCTTGATGGACCAAAAATCAAATAGATAGAATATAGGGACCAAAATCTTATTTAGGCCATTTTTTAATAATTTAATTAGATGATGATCGACTGTAAATGATTTCTTTTTCTCATTTGGTATTTGGTCTAACCTGATTAAGTATGGAAAAAGCAATTCAACATAATATATTTTTGCATAACGAGTACAAGGAATTTCCCACATTCCACTGTTAGGATTTAAGAATTTTATGTAAAAGAATACAGACCAGTAAAGTCCCATTGAGTGAAATATGAGCTATTAGCTACTAAAATCAATGTGAAAACTTACAAGTATATCAGAAACAATGAATGTATAGAATATGGAATGATAAAGGTTATATTGAAAATTGGGTACCTATACTTAACATCATTTTTCGTTTTGGTGCCTATATGAAAAATTCTAAATTTTGATTCCTACATGAAAAAAGTGTTTATGAATAGTTTCCTACTATTTTCTGAAGCCATAATGGTGTAAGATGTTTGCTGACTTGTCAAACTTTTGTCTTGTATGATAGTAGGAATCAATTCAACAAACGTTCGTCAACTCAATAAACATTTAGTGTTGTTATAAACTTTGCAAATGGTAAGGACCGATTTGTAAACATTTTTCCATGTAGGAACCAAAATGTGGAGTTTCTCAATTAAGAACTTGAAAACAATTTCATGAGGAACACATTTTTAATATAACCCTAAGATAAGAGGAAAGCAAAGAGAAATAGCTGTGGAATACAACTTCCTTCCATTCCTTCTCGAAATTTGTCCAAGCTCCCAATTCCTTCTCTCTTCTAATTAATCACAATCACCATATCTGCAGCCTCCTTATGGATCACATTCAAGCTTCCACTTAGCATAATGACCTCTCCCTCTTTCTGTCCTCCATGGTCCATGTGTCTCTATTTTTCAATTTTTGGAATACAGGTTCCATATCTTAGGACCATGGCCTAACTACTGCAGTAATAAGTCCTTTAACAGAGTTTATGAAATTTACATCAAAACTATGGTTGAGATTTAAGGCAAGAAGGTGAAAGTAGTTTCCAGACTTTATGAATGATTGTAGTTGACATGCTGGCCAATATTTTCTTTTGTTTCTTAAACATGTGATATCCTATGTGGGTTTCAAACGATATGTTCTGTACTTCTCCTTATTTGGTTTGACTAATTGTAATTTCAGAGTAGTAAATTTCTCTTGCTTATTTGTTTGTGTTGTTAAGAAGAGCTTTAACATAACTACACACAGGTTTGGCGTGTTAATGGCAAGGATAAGATTCTTCTTCCAGCCACTGATCAGTCAAAATTTTACAATGGAGATTGCTACATCTTTCAATATTCATATCCTGGAGAAGATAAGGAAGAGCATCTTATAGGAACATGGATTGGAAAGGCTAGTGTTGAGGTGAAAAATTTAAAGAGCTTTATTCTACTATTTTCACTTGTGTGTTTATAATGCTATCTTTTATGTAAGCAAAGCAGAAAATCTGACTGCAAAATATTCTACTGGAATTGAAACTGTATTAGTATTTACTTATACATTTCATTACACTGTACTCAACATTGGGAACTCTAGGGACCAGAAAGCCTTGAATAAATGTGTTTGCCTCCATTCCTTACAGAATCTTTCTTTGTTGAAATTAGGAAGAGAGGGCTTCAGCTCTTTCTCTAGCAAGCAAAATGGTTGAGTCAATGAAGTTTCTTCCTTCCCTGGTAATTTTTCTTTGAATGTGTTATATTCAATTTGCTGATAGATTTTTGTCTTGTTTGCTTGTATCCCTATTGATAGTATCCGTGTGTAATTAATTGAAGGTTCGTATCTATGAAGGCAGTGAACCAATTCAATTTCATGCCATCCTGCAAAGCTGTATTGTTTTCAAGGTTTGTGGGATTCTGGTATTGGGTTAACTAAGAAAAAAACTTATTTTTTATGAATATAATTGTTTTGTTTAATACTGGTCATGTATTTTAATTGTCTATCAGGGTGGACTTAGTGATGGATACAAGAATTACATTGCAGAGAAGGAAATTCCAGATGCGACATACAGCGAGGATGGTGTTGCATTATTCCGCATCCAGGGCTTTGGCCCAGACAATATGCAAGCTATACAAGTTGAACCAGTATGTCATTTTGTCTGTTTATAGCAGCTATCTCTATCAACTTTACTTTTATGGGTATTTCAAACTCTCTTCTTTTAAATTATACAGATTTTATTTAAAGTTAAAAATTATTGATTTGAACCCTATAAATAAATTTTATCTTTTGGTCCGTGTACTTAAAACTCGTCCTTTTTCTTATGTATGCTATTTTTTAATCTCTTTTAATTCCTATGACTTTAATTGATAGAAGGAAGACTAAATATAGTATTTATAGAGACTAAAAAGGATTAAAATAATATTTATAGGGACTAAAATTAAATAATTTTTTATTATTGGGCCGAAAAGATAAATATTGTACAACTACACAGACTATACGAGTTGTAAAAATACCATTCTCTTTAAATAATAATTTTCCTATTCCTTTTGTCAACCAGGTTGCTTCCTCCTTGAATTCCACTTATTGTTACATACTTCATAGCGGGTCCACTGTTTTTACTTGGTCTGGAGGTTTAGCAACTTCAGATGATCAAGAGCTTCTTGACAGAATGCTGGATTTGATTAAGGTCCGTTATGTCCTGAAATATGTTTAATGTGGAAAATGTGATATGTCCAAATCAAAGACCAAAAGGTTCTTTGGGCAAACATAGTCTATTTTTGCATGTTGAAAATGGTTAACTATGCTGGTTATTTATAAACTTGCCGTTAGGGCTACCAATAATTCCTCTTAGGTTCAGGTCCTGGGTTTGGTCCAGGCAGGTGTTATCGGCCAAGCCACATTACCCATCCTGCGAACTATGTCTATATAAAAAATATACATCACTGTTTATTAATCAAAACATATGCTTGCCAATTGACTGTAGCCGGATTTACAAAGCAAATCACATAAGGAAGGCGTAGAATCGGAACTGTTTTGGGATTTGTTGGGCGGAAAATCAGAATACCCCGGTCAAAAGATCGCGAGGGATGAAGAAAGTGACCCTCACCTAGTTTCTTGCGACTTCTCAAAAGGTAGGAACTAATTTTTTGTTGGCTGAACAGATTTACCTTCTCCATCCCCAGTTCCTTATCTTCTTAAAGGCAAATGACTGACATGTTTGTGATGGCTTCTTTCCCTGCCTGCCTGACCAATGTGCAGGAAATTTAAAGGTGTGTACACCCGCTGATCTGTTGATATCATGATTTTGGAATATTCCGAGTTATGGTGTGAAGGCATGTTAAAGAAGTTTTTGCCTATCTCAATATTTTATTACGACATTTTAACTTTTAAGTTGCCCCCCCTTGTATTTAAACACTCAATGACAGGGTCCATTTTCAACAGTGATTCCATAGGATTGAAAAAAAAGCTAGGAAAACCAACAAGAATATGGCCAGTGAAAGGTTAAAAAACTTTGGATAATATACTATTTTAGAAGACATTTTTTAGCAACCACACTGCTGTTACTCAAATCTGAGGCTAGAAAGATGCTTTCTTTGGTTTTCATTAAGTTATAATAATTACATTATGTGTCTGAGGACTTAATTAGATGTGACGTGGTATAACACTTGATATCAAAATAGTCAAACTTATATAATGAGTAGTTGACATAATAATGATTGGCAAAAAAGAACGAAACAATCTGATCTGATCCATGTAAAAGCATCATGTTAGGACCTAGGACATAATCTTTCTGCAAAGTGGTTATGGTCATCTTGGCTTCTTTGAAGACTAGCTGTGGATGTGGAATGCTGACTGAAAGACTGGTCAGTGTGTTATTGATCATCTTTGCTAATTTGAGATGGATCTAGATGGTGAATTAAACTGGGGTGTGATTTCATCCCCAATAAAATCTTATTGCTATGTCTTACGCTTTGCTTGTGAAGATGCAAAAATTTGAATTTGTTCTGCAGTGCATTAATCTGAAGTAATGTTTGCAGGTGAAAGAGATATACAACTTTTCCCAGGATGATTTGATGACAGAAGATATTTACATCTTGGATTGTCACTCTGAAATCTTCGTCTGGCTTGGCCAGCAGGTTGACGCAAAGGGTAGAATGCAGGCTCTAACAATTGGTGAGGTATAACTAGTTTTGCTTTTCCTGGAAGCCATAGACATTCTAGATTAATTTAGTGACTAGCAGTCTAATATAGAGTTACATTATAAGTCAAACATCTTACCACTAGGTTAATGTTCTTTTAGGTTTTTTCAATTTTTAATATTGATTTAAGTTTAACTATCACAACACAACTCTTTCTATCATTATTAGAATACTATAAAGCAGTTTCAATGTATTTTACGTTCTAGTATTTCTGAAACCAGGTATGCAATTTTTAACTTATTCTTTGGAATTGTACAGAAATTTCTTGAGCATGATTTTCTTCTAGAAAAATTATCTCGTGAAGCTCCAATATATGTTGTCAAGGAAGGTAACGAGCCACCTTTCTTTACTCGCTTTTTTAAATGGGAGTCTGCAAAATCCACAGTAAGTTTTTCGATGTATACATATGACCTCAAATAGTCCTATACTTTTTGGCTACTATAATAAATAATTCCTTGTTTATGGTAGATGCTGGGAAACTCGTTTCAGAGGAAGCTTGCAATCGTCAAAAGTGGGGGAGCGGCACTTGTACTTGTAAGTAATATTTTCTTTGCTTCCTTTATTACAGAATAACATTTTTACTGAAGAGTGAGGAATGATCGCATTAATCTTTGATAGATGTCACGAGTGAGATAATTCTATCCAACAGAATTCTGTCTATTTATCCCATTGTTCCTTGTTAGCAGGTCCCCCCGTCCCTCTTTTGATATACAAAGACGGTGTCAAAGTTTGAACCAAAAACTTTATGCAAATCCATCTAAATTTCACACCACTAATACACTCTAGTGGGAAAATTTTATATTACAAAATTATCCCATTGATATACAAAAACGGTGTCAAAGTTTGAACCAAAAACTTTATGCAAACCATCTAAATCTCACACTACTAATACAATCTAGTGGGAAAATTTTATATTAAAAAATTATCCCATTGATATAATTTTTCTATTCTAGTTATATTTTCTAACCATTTATCACAAAACTTTCTTAGTCCGTGCTTGTTTTAGCTTAATCTTTGAAAAATAATATATTTTTTTCAAAAGCTGTCTAAAATGAAGATAAAAAAATAATTACTTTTATAAGTTGAACTAAGCACACACTTTACTGTATGATATTCTAATTGTACCCCTTTCTATATGTTTCAATTTTCTGATTTGGTTTCTTTTTGAATCACAGAAATGTAAACCTTTGGATGAGCATGAATTAAAAAATTATTAATCTGGCAAAGTATTTTAAGATTTGGTAATTATTTTGATATTGGTGATCTTGATTTAATTCCATGATTAAAGGTATTAAAAATAAATAAAAGAAATAACTACTTGATTAGAAATATTAAACTTAACAGGGTAAGGTGAACTAACTCGTCATAGTTCTTCAGGTTGGCGTGCTATTCCGATAATTTTTTATTATTATTATAAATACACTTCATTAAATAAATATTTTAAAATCTTTAATTGGTTATTTAATATCTCTAATTAAAGAAATTCAAAGAATTATTATCTTTATATGTAAAATTACTCTTCATATTATAATTAATGATTAATGATTAAAACATAATTTTTAAATGTTAATAATTCAAGTTATGCTATTGTGTATTTATATTTTAAATAATATAATGAAAAAAATATTTAAACATTTTTTTTATTTTAGCTTTTAGTTAAAAATTATAGTTAAACTAAAAGTATCAACCCATCTCGCCAAATTAGTGGTGGGCTAACATATCAACTTGCTTTCCCACCCATAGTATAATTTTTTACTGTTATTCTGTCAAAAGAAAACATGTAATTGTTGTTATTTGTGAAATGGTTTTCTTATAATTAAATTTCATAAGTAAAGTTTAATGTTTGAAGATAAATTGAATAGATTAGTTACTTTATTTATAGATTGAAATGTTAGATTTACTAGCTTATAAATTTTGTCATCAAGTTACTTTACTGTTGAGAAAACTAGAAGAACAGAGTAAATATTGGTGAATGATATTAGATTAGATTAGACATAACGTTTATGTAAGGCCCCATAATTTCTTAATCCAGTTCTACTCCGAGAGGATCAAAGTTCAAACTTGGAGAAGACAAATGTTTGAAGAACCTCCTGTCGTAAAACTAAAATAATACTAAAATAATGATAAAGAAATACTGAAGAGTGCCATAAGGTTTTGAAATGAGTCTACCAAGAGTCATTGCTGGAAATTAATGATCATACTTTTGGTTCTTTATTTAAAAGAAATAAATATTTTCCACCAATGAAAATAAATTAATGAATTTTAATTAATAATGTCATAAACTTAAATTTTATTTTAAAAGTACTCCTTAGATTAAGTAATTGTTATTTAATGGCATTCTCTGTAATTCAATAAAGTAATTTTTTCATCAATGAATGTGATTTACGCTGCTAATAAACTTTACAACAACTTAAGGATATAACAGATGAATAACTAATGCATCTATAAATGAGTTCAGATTTTTTATAATTGAAAAAGAAACAGTAATTTGTTTCTGTTTTCTAGAATTGTGGCCTAATCTCATTTTATTGCTGCAAGCCTTCGAGAAACTTGTAAACACGCGATTTTTTGTAGCTACATTCAATAAAATTAGTTATGAAGTGAACTGGACTTGGTTGACTGAACTATATATTGAATTCTTATTGCTGAATTCAACTATTGAAGGATGTGAAATGGGCGTTGATCCTTCATATGAGTAGGCGTCTGAGTTGGCAATAGATTAAGACATAAGTTATAGATCTAACATGTTATATCTGCTTGGTTATTGAATATCTAATACATTATCAGAAACATAAACGAAGATCATCCGTATCTTATGGGGGAAGGTCTGGTGGTGCGCCAGATTCTCAGCGTTCCCGCAGCATGTCGGTCAGTCCTGATCGTGTTCGTGTGAGGGGCAGATCTCCAGCCTTTAATGCACTAGCAGCTACTTTTGAGAACACAAATACTAGGAACCTTTCAACTCCACCTCCAATGGTTAGAAAACTGTACCCAAAATCTGGGGCACAGGATACAGCAAAACCGGCACCTAAACTTTCAGCCATATCTCATCTTACTTCTAGTTTTGAACAACCATCAGCTCGAGAAAATTTGATTCCTCGATCCCAAAAAGGTATGCAGTAGATGAGTGCATTGATATTTAATGTTAGTGTTTGAATATTTCTGATACAAAATGCCTTTTCCCTTTTTGTATTGTTATGATATGAAGTGAGTTTAGTTACCGCCATATCAAACCCCGAGATAATTGCCGAGGGGGCTTCTATGAGCAGGAGAATAGAATCCCTTACCATAGAGGAGGATGTGAAAGAGGGTGAAGCTGAAGATGATGAAAGTCTCCCAGTTTACCCACATGATCGCATTAACACAGAATCTACAGATCCTGTAACAGATATTGACGTTACTAAACGAGAGGTATAATGAAAACAACTAGATTTAATGTAGCATCATCTTGCGTGTTTCTCATTTCTGTTTTCCCCCTTCATTCTTTGGAAATTGCATCAAATAACCAAGCTTTATTTCATGTTAGTTCTGACTTGGTTGACCTTCATGGACAGGCTTATTTGTCACCTGCGGAGTTCCAAGAGAAATTAGGGATGGCTAAGACGGAATTTTACAAGTTACCAAAATGGAAACAGAACAAACTCAAGATGGCAGTTCAGTTGTTCTGATTTTTAAAGTACACTTCACCGTCTGTCTGCTCCGTGCATTTGACATTCTTATGCGTTTTATATCTCAGGGAGCTTGCTATCTGTTTTTTGCAGTAAGAAATTGAACATATGGAAGTGAAAGGACAGCATGAGTTTTCTTTTAACAAGTGAAAGGTAGAAATTAAATAAAGATATTTAGGTTCTTTCTTTGTTGAAGAGTTGCTTGGTGTTAATTATGTAGGGGTTGATTGCTTGTCTTTGGTGTTTCTTGTTACTCATTTTTTTCATTCAAAATTGTTTTAGGGGAAGAAATTACTTAGGTTGTTTTGATACTTATGATTATGAAGTTTGTACAGTAAAGTGTAAAAGCCACCCAACAAGTTATTTATTTTGGAAATAAAAGTGTGATTCCCCCTCCCCTTTTTATTACTCTCTCCATTTTTGTTTCATGCCAAAAAAATTCTTGGTTGTATATCGAACGTTCAAGCAATTGAGGTAGTAGAAGCGGAGAAAAAGTAGCTATTTTCCAGAAATAAATAAAATTATTGGTTCTGCTCCCTAAGCATTGGCAAACAGATCGTCCAAATTCAGTAGTGAATAATGCAATTTTTTTGAAACTGCAAAATTCAGATTGGTTGGACTCGTTCTAAAATTAACTTGAAAATTTAAATCCAATTCATATTTAATAGATTGTAGACTGAGTTAGATAATAGAAAGAACAGATAGTTAAGTAATTTCAAATAAATTCAATCTTACAGTTACAAAAATATTGTCATACTCGTCTTATTTTTCAATTTTTTAATTTACCATCACAAGTTAAATAAATATAATATAAAATAATAGAACAAAAAAGTTTATAATAATTTGATAAAATCTTATACTTAATTCTCAAATACACTTTTCTTAATATACATTTTTTGTTCATAAAGAAAGTTTAGAAGTACATTTGATCACTTAAATTTTTAAAATTGAGCAATTTCAGTAAAACATAATATACCATCTAATTTTTAGCAACGTACTCTTTCGAATGACAATTTAAAAACTTATAATTAAACGCTACTATTCATATCCCACATAATTAACATTGTAATTATTCACCTTTATAGTTTTTTATAAAAATAAAAATTATATACATTCACAAAACTATAAATAACTAAAGTACATTTAAATCTATATTTAACCAAACATTTTATGAAAGTGTTTAATAAAAATTCAATTCAATTTAACCTGTCTCATCTTTAATCCTTTTAAACTGATAGGTCCAACTTCTTTTAATTCATCTCAACTTCTTTTAATGGATTAAATTGGTTGGCATGTTCGAGTCATTCTGATATTCCTGAGCAAACTCAGTTCTTTTAAAAAAAAGTCATAAAAGTATCATGTTAACTTCTTTTTTCCATTATTTAAGGTACATACTTTTTTTGTGTCTGTCATTTTAGTCTTTAAGAGGAAGGAAAGGAGGTGAATTGGTAGGAAATGTGCTTGTTTGCTTCAGGTAATTAACAACGCAACGTATAGCAAATAAAGGTGTGTTCCTTTTCATATGGTTATATCAACTCTGCATACTATGTTTACTTAAATATCAATATATTTAATGAGATATAATCAATTCTGGTCAATCATAAGTGTGATTTAATAGTACAAATTTTTTCATTTCATTGTTTAAATTAACAATATATATATGATAAAAGGACAATATAGTCATGATTCCATAAAAACATAATTATTATATCTTTCCTTTCAAATCAGGTACATTTATAAATTTTATTCTTATTTCTTCCTTCTTTCATTTAATTAAACAACTTACATAGCACTTTAATTATCTCTTTTTCTTTCCTTTTTCACTCCGTCACTTTCTATTTCGCCATCTAAACAAAGCCTAACCAGAATACATGTATTCTGATAGACACTTTCATAAAATTCAAATAAACTAAGTTTCAATGGTTAAATCTTTTGATTGGATAAACTAATTAAAATTTGTTGAATTTAAGTTTTTTTTTATTTGGATAAAAGTATTTTAATTATCACTTTTTCTAGCAAATAAGAGTGTTTCTCAACTAGTTAATTGATGTCGGTTAAACTCCGATATGATTATTGATCGTATCTTTGCAAGTTTGAAGGAATTCACACTCAAGTCAATAAGAACATAAAATATAATTAATATAATATAAAATATGAGTTGACAGTACTTCTTATATTGTGAGTTATTTTTTTCTCTTATATAGGATAGTGTTGTCTTTCTTCTCCTTGACTTAATTAAGTAATAAATGTTGTCTTCTCTTATTTAAGGTTGATTATCTAAGATCCCTTAATTTGTACTAATACGGTATTAATGTCTTAAATATAAAAAACGACGGACGATCTGTTCGTATGCAATATCGGATCCAGTCCATGATGCTATACCACTAAATACAAAATATTTTTTAATATTAGAAACACAAAATATTTTTTAATATTAGAAATATTAGAGATGATATTTAATCGATATTAGTCAAACTTTTCTAACCGATGTTGGTTAAACAAGTTCATCAAATGGCATTAGTCATGACAATCATATTCAAGACAAAAAGTTTTCTCATTTAACATTAGGAAAATAATCTTGAACAACTTAAAAAAAAATAACATTGTTAACATGAATTGAAAAACAACATTACATATATAAACCTAAAAACCACAAACTAGTTGATATTTGTTGAAAAATAATTTTATTGACACTGGTCATATAAGTCGTGACTAACATTGACTACAAAATAACTTTGGTTTAGATTAGAAAAAAATAATATTAATAATGTTAGTAAAAAAATAACTATTTTCAATGTGTTTTTGAAAAACCTTGACTTATAATGGTAGAAAAAAATTTGTCTCACCATTATCGATAAAAAATTAAAATTAACTAAAAGATAGTTTAATCAATGTTATATAAGAAAATCTTACCAGAATATAACATCAACCAACACAACTTTTATAGACGAATAAACTCAATTGTTAATAAAAAAAAAATTGTGTTTGATATTGTTAATATTCACACCTTAGCTAACATTAATTAAGAAATAGTAATAAACTACAACGACAACAAGATAATATTAATAATGTTGGTTAAAAATAACCACAACTTAAAATAAATATGTTATTTTTAAGAAAAAAAATATTAAGTCAATAATGTTTAAACTTCAACCAAGTCGACAATGTCTCAGAATCAGCTAAAAGGGTAGTGTATGATTTTTTTTATCAAAGGATGGTGTATGATATTATAAAAGAATTAAATTGAATAAAAAAAGATTATGGAAAAATTATAAATTTTTGAAGTAAAATTTGAAATTTTTTAATTTAGAATAATCAAATCGTTTGATTAGTTTTTAGAATTTTATTTTTTAAATTTGAATTTCTTTTAAAATTTCAAAATCTAATCCATATATTTTATCATAAAATTAAGAATTTTCCATAAATTTTTTACTAGAAAAACATATTTTATGGTAAAACATTTTGTAATATTCTATAAATATAATTATGTTCAAAGATTTCTTGTAAGTATCTCATTCCAAAAATAACATCGTCCATGAGAGTAGTATATTGTAGAAAAATGTTAGAATAGCACACCACCTGAAAAACACCCAACACATGTTACGTCATTGAGATTTGGGAAATCTTCAATTTATTTCCCAACGTCCATCACTGATCTTTCTTATAATAGTATTTACGCATTGACAATAAAGAAAATTTAGGAAAAGCTGTTAGATTAATGCAAAAGAAAGAAAGAATATTGTATGAATCTATCGTTACAGAAAGTGATTTAGGAAACTGGAGAGAGAGAGAGAGAAAGACAAATAGAAGAGGTTGCAGTTGCAGAGACGCGTTTGTCAGAGAAAAATTTGGAAGGTTGCGAGTGATGATATATGTATATTATATATACATTTTTTTTGTGGGGGTTGCAATGAGTACGGAAATGATTCCTTCGCCAGCTCCTTCGCCAGCTTCTTCGTCAGCTTCTTCGCCAGCTCCTTCGCCAGCATCTTCGCCAGCTCCTTCTTCAGCTCCTTCTTGTTCAAGTAATTCCAGTAACTACGAGCTGAGGAAGGGATTCAATGGCCTCGACAAGGTTCTTCTTCGCGACGCCCGTGGAAGCTCCGCCGAGGTTGCTTTCCTCCTAATTCTTCCATGCATCTGTATATCTTCCTCTGTTTGGGTAATGTCGGTAATTGTTAGTCATCCTCTGTGATTCGAAGCAGATACTGCTTGATCCACTTCTCGATTTCACGATTTAGCTTGGATTCGTATTCACCTTTAGATTCTGAAGCTTTTAAGTTTCGTTAGTGTGGTTTTGGTTTTGCCACGTCGATTTTTGTCGCCATTGGCGGTTGGAGAGTGCTGATCTCGTTAGCTTTGCCTGAATCGAGATTTGTCACCAACTAGAGAATTTTGATTTGAAAAGACTATTCCTAAGCAGTTTGATTTATCTTGTAGCCTAATTTCCGGTGAAATAAATTCTTCGAGAGGAGCGGCTGCGTTTGGTGTTTGATTTTATTGCTTTTGCATCGTTTTGAAATAGCAAATCGCTTGTGCAGGTTCTGGTTGAGTTGGCTCTGATTAGGTTTCATTTCTCTGTTTGTGATTTTCAGGTGTACTTGTACGGTGGTCAAGTGACTTCTTGGAAGAATGACCAAGCCGAGGAATTACTTTTTCTCAGCAGCAAGGTACAGTATGAAACATAATTGTATTTAAGTTCTCAATGTATTTCTTAGTTGGCTGATTTTCCTCCATTGCATGCCAAGACGAGCGGGAAAATTTGATTAACTTAGATCTCAATGAGGTTGTCAATATCAGTTCCCTCTGAAAGCATTCATAGGTTAAGTGCAAGATTTAACTGAACAACTCCATGGAAAGAAAATGTTTTAACTGACGTATATTTTTCAATCTTAATATGTCAACTGTTTTGAGAAATATTTTTGATAAGTAACACATTTTGATTTTGGAATCATTTATTAATTTGATATTTATTCATTCTTGGTTTATATGTTGGAATGGATCTACTACCCAAAGGATTTGTGTTCCGAGGTTGGCTTGAAATTCATATTTTCTACTTTGTATTTTGCTTACAAATTCAAATATTAAATGTTTGAGTACCTCTTATTAGTCTTCGCTCGATAACAGTTAGTCTTTGCCACTCAAAAGGGTGATTCTTTCTCTGGGATAACTGGAGTTAGTGAAAATTATTTTAATACGCTGTATATATCAATGTGATTATACTTTTTTAAAATTTTAATCTCCAGTTATGAGGTTGATAAGCTCTGATTCATCTTGGTTTATTAATTGTGCACTTTTGCAGGCTATATTTAAGCCTCCAAAAAAGGCAATTCGTGGAGGGATTCCAATATGTTTTCCTCAAGTATGTACTTCTAATGCTAATATTTCTGTTTGCCATAGTTGTTTTCGTTGTGATAATATTGCTCTGGAAGGAAAATAGGTAGAAATTGGAGAAGGAAGAGGAGAGGAAAGAGATTATTTGTTTGCGCCTTGTACATTTACTGCTCACAGAATCTGCAATCAGAGATACTAATAAGGATAAAAATATTATAATCTGAATGTCATTGCAATTTGTGAATCCCTCCTTGCCAAATGTTACTCTAATCAGATCCCAGGTTACTTTTACAAGTATTCTGACTCTCTCTTTGTAGTTTGCAAGCTTTGGTTCTCTTGACACTCACGGATTTGCTAGAAACCGGTTTTGGACCATTGATGATAATCCTCCACCTTTTCCAACAAATACTTTGAGTAAAGCCTTCGTTGATTTGATTCTTAAACCCTCGGAAGATGACATCAAGATTTGGCCTCACAGGTATACATAGGAACATTCTCTTGACTAATACTTTTACTGTGTTTTATTTACCAATTGTTATTTCATAGTTTGAATTGTTCATATTATATTTCTTTCTAATATCATATACCATTCCTTTTGCATTAGTTTTGAGTATCGCCTTAGAGTAGCTCTTGGACCTGGAGGGGAGCTAATGTTGACATCTCGGGTCAGGAACACTAACACTGATGGGAAGCCATTTTCATTCACATTTGCTTATCATACATATTTCTCTGTGTCAGATATAAGGCAAGTGCTTGAAAATTGAAACATCTTTTATCTCACACTTCAATGTGAAATTTTGTATTAGTGTGCATTTCTTTAGTTATAAATTGACATTGTTGTCAAATCATTTAACAAATGAGTAGAACTGTGCAGTCTTATTGTATGGATATAAGCTTGTTTTCCTGACTCAATTTGTGAAATCTATTACTTGTTACTGTTTGCAAATCGTTTTTCATCTGTATGAGAATATGGTGTTGGCTTTTGGACTTATAAAGTCAGCTGTGGATTTGTGCATTTGGTATCTAAAGATGCAAAGCAAGGATACAAAAAATTTCTTACTTTTCCAGCAGAAATAGAAATAACGCAAACATATTTTCTTGAGTTAAACTGCAGGCAAATCCTGTTACATTATCCACACACATTTTTAGGTGCATATTCATAGATAAAATGTGTCTTTGATGTGGTAAAATATTCAGGTTTTGGTAAAATTAATGTTTTGTTGTTTTCATTTTATGTACTTATTTAACTCTTTTATTTTTTATTTTGGCTTATTGTCAGTTCTTATTTATTATTTTATTTTATTGTCAGGGATATACTTTTAGGCTGCAGTTTTAATTGCATTTGACTAGTTTGTTTGTTTGTATTCAGTGAAGTGCGGGTAGAGGGGTTAGAGACATTGGATTATCTTGACAAGTTGCAGGGAAAGAGACGCTTTACTGAACAGGGGGATGCTTTAACATTTGAATCAGAAGTAAGATTGTTACCCTTTCAACTTTGCTTGAGAAAACACACATGTGGGTATACATTAAGTAGGCTGTAAGCCTGTAAGCAATGAAAGATGTTAATTTCTGTGAAATGGAGCCTGGTGCAATAGAGTATCATACCAATTTAATAGATCTTGATTTTTTTTCTTGTGACTCATTTCAAGTAAGGCACAATAAGCACCAATGCCAAAAGAACATTTTCTATTTGATTGTGGCTTTTTCTTTGTGAGCGGATGAAGAGAGGCAGTATCTAACTTTTTTGGAAGTTGCATACTATTCTTTATTCTCAAACAATTGAACAGTTGCTTCCCACACCCCAACAAAAGCCCCATTTTTCTCTTTTTTACCTTTCCTCTAGCACAGGCGGGTGGCACTGGCAACTGCTAACATGTTGGTTCACTATCCATTTCATACATTGGTCTGGATTTGACTACTGCACTTAGCTCATACATGAAACATATTTGCACCAAAAATATAATAAAAAAGAAAACATTCACCTAGTTTGTATCGTTGATCCCAATTTGTAGTAATACGTGACACATCTGGGCACGTATGTAACTGCTCTTGATGTACTGGCTTTCATATGCTTTGATGAGTTGAAACTGACACTTCACTTTTGCTTTGTATTATAGGTTGACAAGATATATCTCAGCACCCCTACAAAGATTGCAATTCTTGATCATGAGAAGAAGAGAACATTTGTCTTACGGAAAGATGGTCTTCCTGATGCAGGTGATCATTATCAAACTCATCTTGTTTGCTTAATCTTACATTGATAAAATGTATTGGTGGCGCTGGGACTATATCATTCAAAGCTACATTAAGAATAAAAAAAATGTTCTTTGTAAATGTGTAAATAAGAATGCAATGAAATAGGGTTAAAAACCAACTTTATCAGTAGAACATAGCTTAAAGTTCTCACCTGTCTTAATTTTTATGTCTTAATTCTTCCTTTTAAATCTTCCTATCCCCTATGTAAGAAACCTTCCGTAGTTGGTATATTTAACGTTTGTGTTGCTTTTGAATTCGACAAGAATCGTTTGCACTGTCCTTTTGTATACACATGTTGCTTTCTCATTTATTATCTATGCAGTGGTGTGGAATCCTTGGGATAAGAAAGCAAAGGCTATGACTGATTTCGGTGACGATGACTATAAGCATATGCTGTGTGTAGAGGCTGCTGCTGTTGAAAAGCCTATTAATTTGAAACCTGGTGAGGAATGGAAGGGAAGACTAGAACTATCAACTGTTCCTTCTAGTTATTATAGTGGACAACTTGATCCCCGAAAAGTTGTTCTTGGAAGCTGAAAGATCATTATTGCGTTTTATGTCATGCACAGGTAATAAAAAGCACGTTGATATATTTGACTTTCAATTGTCTTTTAACATTATCCTACAAAATGAATCACATAATCACTTGAGTTACATTGTTCTACCTCTACCTTGAAATTCTAAATATATTGGAAAATAGAAAGGGCGTGTGCTGTGTACATGGCTTCTACCAGGGTTTGAGGAGAAACAATTCTCCATTTGTGTCATGTGAAATGATTCTTTCTATCTCTTTTTTTTTGTACCATGACACTACGAAGGTTTAACGAATAGAATTTTTACACCTCATGTATTTTTATTTAAGTTTGGAATTGATTAGTTATTTGTACATGGTGATGTCATATTTCTTAATAAATTAAATTTTGGCTTTCATATAGACCAAATTTGTTTCCTGTGTTTGATAATTGAGACCTGATTGATCACATATTGATTAGCCTACTATTAGTTCTTGTATTAGTCAGTTTGCTTAGGTTCCATACATATTACATATTAATCCAGTACAATGTTTCACTAATTATTTAGAAAACACATCCACAGGTAACTTGTTGCCACAGCGATGAACGACGAAAGGAAAGTTTCTCCGAGCAATTTTCCCCCTTCATGTTGGACGAATGAACTATGTATAGAGTTTTGTTAAATAATATTTCGCTGTTTAACGGATGACTAGTTCGGTCATAATTGACGTGTAAGTAGAATAGGCCACAGTTGTTTATGGAAAATCTAAATTACAACTCCCAGTTTTAATGTATTTTTATGTTGAGTTGAATGGCCCAGACCAGAGGGATTACTTTTAACAGGGTCATTTTACATCGTTACAAGTTGGACTGCATGTCACACTTTGTTACCGCAATCTACATATTCAACTAATAAAATAAGTTATTTGTTAAATATAGAATTGTTATTTCAATTATGTAATATATCATATCAGCTTGTGTGCTTGCAATTGCAACTTTCTAGCAATGTAAACATATCCTATCATGTATAACTATATGTAGGTTTGAGAACTGTGGTTCCGTTCAGTCATATGAAATATGCATTGGTTATTCTGTCAAACCGTTATATATATATATATATATATATATATATATATATATATATATATTTTCAGATTTCTGGTATAGATGTTTTTTGCCAGCTGTCCAGACTGTTCATTTTTGTTGATGAAGAGATGAGTTAATATATCTAATGAAATAGACAGGATTGCAGTCAACAATCAAAACACGAATTCTGCTTTTTGGGCATCAAATTGTTTTAAAGCTAAATTTGAAGGTAGAGGCTATATAAAACAGCACTGATTAAACCAACCAAAAGTCATAAGAAATTACACTTATTTAGAACTGAAGGTGGTAAGGTCGGAGGCACGGTGTGGGGCAAAAAACCACTCAAACATGAGTTTATGTCAATTTGGAATAGATCATTGTGTGCTGTCCATGTTGATTGAAATAGAATGATTATGATGGGTGAGAACGCAGCAAGACTCGTCAAATTTGGCTGTAAGATTTGCAAGAAGACAGAGTGCAGCAGAAATAGGCGGAGCTAGAGGAAGAAAAGGAATTGGAGAGTAGCGTGTTGATAAGAATTGGCTATGCTAAGGCTTCACCAGTTAATTAAGTATATTTTGAATTAAAAATTGGCCAGGTTACTCTAGTAAAGTAAATATATATATATATATATATATATATATATATATATCATTAGTGTCCTTAGTCACATTCTAACCATTATTAGAAACAGTTTCTTAATGATAATTTTTTTAATATGTGAGAGTAATTGATATTTAAAGAGTATTAACTTTCTTTCTTTTTCTGACTTTTTTTTTAAATTTTATCTTCACTTCTTATTTTCTCTCTTCATGGATCTAGTTAAGATTTTTTTTAACAATTTTTTAAATTTATTGTATTCTTTAATAAAAACTATATTAATTAATGTTTTATTATCATATAAAATTAAATTTAAAACCAAATTGTTTAAATAATGTAACAATATTAAATTTATAAATTTTTAAATAGATACTTTAAATAAATTTCACTTAAGTAAAATATAAAATTCAAATATTCATTCTTTAATATTGGTCTTGGTTTTCTTTCAAAATTAAAATATATTCTAAAAAAATTATATAAAATAATCTAAGATAAAATGTAAAAAAATGTAGTAATTTAATTCATGATGTAACATCCCTCATTTTACCATTTGTATACAATATCTAATTAACATATAAACCTATACTTTTATCTAATATTTTATTTCAAAATACTCTTCTTGGATATTTTAATATATACACAAGTTTATAACCAAAACATTCAAAATAAAAATATTTGTTCCTCTGATTGAGGAACTCTACCACCTACAACTTCATCTTCTCCCGTGTAAATTAACACGATCATCACAAATTATAGAAAACAAAACATAAAACAAAGCATAGGGTAAGCTAACTATTTTAAAGAATTCTAATATAATTTTGACTTTTAAAAACAAGCATAATCCATCAAATTCTCATAATTTACGCAATGTCATTGTTCCGTCCGGTTGACCGGGACGTCTTCGTGCGCGACCTCAACCGTCAGCTAAGGACTCCTTCCCACTGATTGCCTGTGAATTCCTGCAAAACAGAGGACAAAGAGGCGCCCTAGCGGCCGTTTGCACTCCGACGCTCAAGTCAGCCAGCAAGAAACACCAAAAAGCTGTCCACCCACGTATCTGAGCACCGCGTGTGGCACTCTGAAGGTGGTAAAAGAAATGACTGTGTATATGTGTGTGTATTGACTCCTTTAGGCAAAAATATTCTCCAGTCACTTGTACGTAACCTTAAAGCACGGGCAAGCAACCAAAGAGTTTCTCGTAAGTTTGCCAAAGGTTCCAACCCTTTTTCCGACATTCTCAGCGCTATTTAAACTGCCCCAGCATTTAAAGCGCCTTAAAGCGCTTTTACACTCAAACGTAACGCACTCATTAAAGCGCTTAATTACGAAACGTAACGCATTTAAGACGTTGAAACGCTTGGGAGCCATAATAGTACCTGAATGCTAGAAAGGGAAACTGTATTGAATATCTTTAATTACTTGGCACCTGACTTGAGGGTGTTTCTATTCCGGCATTGCTGTCATACACGTGGAGGGCCTCACGACGCCTTGACCCCATCTGGGGGCGTTTCTGCCCATCTAGGGACGTTTCTGCGTGTGGGTCCTCCTGCTTGGGAGTGCTACTGCGCTAGGGGTGGCTTTTTGGGTGCCAACTCATGCCCCCAAGTATCTAGCCACTTACTCTGAGAGCGTATCTGCCTTCCTCTCACACCCTGCACCCGGTTATCCTGGGCGTGACCTTCCTCTTGGGTCGTATCTGTCCCGAAGGCGTCTCTGGGGCGGCAGGGGTACTTCGCGAGTCAGGCTGCCCTTTACTGGTACTATCACTATGGCCTTGGAGCCACCTTTTTCTTCTCTTTATCACTTTCTCGAGATATCGGGACCTGAGGCTTTCCCACGACGTCGCTCCCTCCATGGTCTTTCCTACCCATGGGTATCGGGGAACCACACCGTGATTGCCTTGCTTTTACACTGTTTAATCTGGCGACGCCCTCACCTGGGCGACGCCTTCACCTAGGCGACGCCTTCGCCTAGGCGACGCCTCCTCTTGGCGTCTCTACATCTGGGCGACACCTCGAGCTGACTTTGACTTTCCAGTCGTTGACCTTGACTTAGTCAACGCCCTGATACGGGACGGTACACAAGCCCCCCAGTCTTAAGCCGAAGACTTGTCTTCAGCGCAAAGACTAAAGCCTTGCCCCCGCCATCCACGTGCCTTCCTGATGACGTGCCATTCTCTGCTGACTCAGCAAATTTTTGAATTACTGACGCGACATTATCTGAACCACAGGGGTATTCTTAATGACCGATTGGACATTCCCTGCAATGGGGATGATTACGCCTTTTGGGCTACCCTTTATCTCGCACCACGTGGCCCATCGCGTGGCCCACCTTTAGAGACCTTTGCGCTTCCCCTGGGCAATCGACCTTCTGACGCGTGGCCCGATCCTGCGGCCCTTAGTTAGCGCTTCTTGGGTTACGAAATGTAACGTTTAAGTTACCCCAAACCCCGCGCTCACTCTACTGTTACATTCATTCACTCTGCAATTCCGCACTGTTCATCGCCTTCAAAACCCCTTTCTCTGCAATCGCGATTCTCTCCTTCCTGCGCTCTCCTACTGCCTCCAAAGGTACGGTTTTTCCCTCCTTGATGATTCTCTTTACTGTATGAACTGCCTGGGACTGTCCATATTACCGCATTTCTCTGGATGTTGCTTGTATGCTTCGTTATTTCCTCTTGTTTCCCTTCGTTCTTTTGCGGGTAGGGCGCTCCTAGGGTTCTTCCATTTTCCCCTTTCCTTCTCTCCAAACCCCTTTTCTCTGAACCCTTTCTTTCTCTTTTGATCTTCAGCATTGGTGTTGATGGCAAAAACCAAGACCACCGCGCCTCCCCCGCTCCCCAAATCTCATTATAAGGGCGAATATGACTGGGCCCCCGACGAACTTCTGGACGAATGTTCCCTTCTGAACTCCGTTGAGGACGTGGAGGCCCACAGGGGGGACCCTGCCCTCTATAACTTCAATGCTTTCCACAAGAGTCATGACTCCCAAGTCCTGGTAAGCCGAGTGCGACCTGGGATACCCGTTTGCGCGGACTCACGGGATACTGGGGGATGCGCTTTCTTCTTCCTCTACCAGATGGTGTTAAAAAGGGTGGGCCTGCGTCTGCCCCTAACTCCCTTCAAAAAAGAGCTATTGACAGAGATAAACACTGCTCCTGCCCAACTCCATCCCAACAGTTGGGCTTTTGTGAGGGGGTTCCAAATTCTCTGCGGCTACCTAGGAGTTCCCTCCTCTGTGGACGTTTTTCTTCACTTCTTCGAGGTAAAGAAACAAGGGAAAAGTCTCTTGATGAGCTTTTCTGGCATCGCCGGGCGCATCATCCTGACACTCTTCCAGAATTCGTTCAAAGGCTGGAAAGG
>NC_023757.2:34966517-35049301 GCF_000499845.2 Phaseolus vulgaris | reverse complement strand
GTTCATTTTATTTTCAATCTGTTCTTTTTATAACAGCTTAACTATTTTTTAAATCTGTTATAAGATGTTTTTTCTATAAAAGGAGAGGTTGTTCCTGCGTTTAAAAGTTGATCATACAATTGAGAAACAGTTTACAACAGAGAAATAAGGATTTTCAGAAGATTAGCATGTGTTTCTTGAAAGATTTTCCAAATCACAAAGTGTGCTTGTTCTTGGTTGGTTCTAAGGCTTGGTTAGAGGTGTTGTCACTGTGTGAGCAATCTGCTCTATTGGTCTAAGCAGATTTCTGCATTCTTCTATCAGGTGTATTTGTTTCCCTACTTCAATTTCTTGTAAAGTGTGGTTGTGAATCTTCTGATAGTGTTTCTGAAGAGTGTGTGTGTGGAATATGTGTTTTTCAGCTAGTGTGCCAAGTTTCTTGTAGGGTTCAAGAACAGTGGCTGTGTAAGTGTGTTTGATACGTTTGTTTAGTGGATTTCACCTTGGATTAGGTGAGACTGGATGTTGCTCATTTGAGTGAACCAGTATAATCGTTGTGTGTTCAATCTCTCTTCATCCTCGCACTCTTTTATTGCTTTATCTTTTAATCTGTCAGAAATTGAATCTGTTCAATTAAAAATAAATATGTTCTTTATGGGCTTGTTCGTTCTATTCTTGATTTCTGGAAAACCTATTTGGTTTTTTTTTAAAAAGGTATATGAACTGTTGAATACAACTGGAATCGTTTGATTGTGGAAGGTTACCCAATTAATTGTCAAACTAGTAATTGAACATTTATCACTTGCTTTAGAAGTTGAAGTTTAGTAATTTTGCTTTTTCATAGTTTCATCTCTAAAATCAATGTGTGTGTAGCTTGAGAATTAATCTGCTTAACATCAAGAATTACTTAATTGATATAAATGATTTTAATACATAAACAGTGTAAAAATAAATCTATTCATTGCTAAATAAATCGATTTATTTTCTGTGTACTGTGATAAAATCTGAATCTGCGTGAAAGTTTTAAAAGCTCAACTCACCCACCTCTTGAACTCTGACACTATTGAACCCAACATAAAGCACACAAGATTTTTCAAACTGAGCTACATCCAGTCCCATCTCACATTAAGATGGATTTCACTATATCATAAGAATCTTTTACACAATATTACTCAAGAACAACTCTTGAACCCTACAAGAACTTACAAACATACATTGAAAAACATAGTTTAGCCAAGCTTATGCTTCAAGGAATCCTATCTTAGAACCACACTATCACAATTTTACATCAAAGAAAGAGTATGAAACAAATACACTTTTTTGCAGACTTAGGAGTGATACAACCCACATCGAGAGGCACAACCTGGACCTCCAAACTGCAACACCTTGATGAAGCTCTTAATCACAAGCCAATGGTGAAAGTGACAACACAAGAACTTCACAAAGATTTTCAAATAACCTTAAAAAAAATAAATTCTCTCAAAGAACCTCTAAAAAGCTTTTTGAAAACAATAAGCAAATGTGTATTCAAGTGATGTTTAACTCTGAAAACCGGCCATCCTTTTATAGAATTCAAAATAGAACTGTTTTGATAAAACAATTTAAAATCTGTTAAGAAAACAATTAGTTAAAAGTTAAAATAACAAATTGAATTTTTGAAATACACTGAGTGGAAACAAAACAAATTTTTGAGAAGTTGAAAATTGATTGTGGAAACAAAACTAACTTTGCAAATATAACAAAATTTTGGAAACAAAACAACTTTATATCAGAAAAAATTTAAATCAATTGTTTCACCAAAAAAAACCAATTGAAAAGTCTGTGGAGTGTGTAAACCAGAAATTTTAACTTGTTCATTTTTTTAAACAGATTAAAAAATAGTTTGAATTCTTTCAAAAAGCTGTGTGCTTTGGCTTACCATTATAGGTTTGAGATATAGAGATGGATCAAGATACCAAAACACTTAATCTAATATACCTTAGCTACTAAGACAACATTATTAGGCTCCAAAGCTTCACTTTATTACTTTATGACAACATGCACTTCCCATGAACATTCACTTCGGTTCAAGGTTTATTTCTTCATCAAACACTATAAATACATAGTCTTTAAGATCTCCAAACAATCTCCTCCTCTTTGATGGAGACAAATAACCCTGCCTTGAAGAAGAAACAGATCTGTCTTGATCAAACCTGCAACACACAATGCTTCAAGGACAATACCAACATACTTTTCTCCCCCTTTGTGTTCATCACACAAAATCAGTGAACACGTGTTATTTGAATGGATATACCAGTTCCATCAAACAATTTGTAAGCAATGAAAACAAATTGTAACACTTATCAAACATGCTTTAAAGGGTAGAGAGTGTTTAAAGTGCAAACCTAGCACTTAGTACAGTCCAGAAAGATAAAAACAATTAAAAAAATAGTGCAGGGTAAAATAGTTAAAAAACAAGGAGAAATATTGCATATCACTTCTCCCTGTAGTATAGCTTAGCAAGTTACTCTTGGACTCCTTCAATTTGGTGATCAAGGTGTTGAAATCTAGATTCAGTCATCTCATGATAAGCCCTTTGATAAGTAGAGAATGTGTTCATCCTATTAAGCATTAGTCTTTCAAAGTTGAACAAAGGTTCATCTCAGTTCAATGGTGCTTCATATGCGATGAGAGCATTCGTTTTGTATTAATTTTCGAGACAAGAAAACAAAGTTCAACTCAAGTTATCTTAGTTGTAAATTTCTTTATATTTCTTTGTTTTCGTTAGGTGGACTCAGAGGATGCACAAGACACACACAGGAGGAACCACTGTTCCCCAAATACGAGCAATGTTCGATGACATTTAAGCTAGAGAGGTTGTAAACAATCAACTTACATACCATTTTAACTGAAAATTTCATATTACTGATGTTCAAACATTTATTTACTGTTTCTTTAGACTCCATACTGAGTGGATTATGTTAGGGGTTTGATCACTATTGAGGTTTCCCAATTACACGGGCGGTAGTTCCTCTCATATGTTTCACAACGATTGAATTTCATCAAGTTGATAGGATTATGCGTTAGTTTGAATTTTGACAAAGTATTCCAAGTGACCCATTGAACCTTGATCAACTTCACAAAGAGTATATGAGAGGACAAACTGATCGATACTGGCCACAATATCATGTTGCATGGATAGTTATGTGGAATGATTGTCATAATCGTCTAATTCAAGGAAATCAGTTTAACAAAAAATGGCCATTTGCATGACAAGTAAACATACATGCAATGGTACGTACTATCCGCTACATCTCGCCTATACAGTCACCGTTTGATGACGATGTAAGTTAAGTTACAAAATCATTTATTATTCTTCATTGGCTCATCCAAAATTAACACATATTTTCAAAACAATATGATATGCCACATGAGACTACTCAACCTCACTATCAATATCATGTTGGGTCTTCTTTTTAGGTTGAATTGTTTCAACAACAATCTTTTCGTGTGCCAGTTGTTCATGTCATTCCAATTGTCATTTCATCATCCACTTTTCAAATACTCAAGATTTTCATCTCGAAAACAATTTCTTGTTGGTTCATCATCAACTTTTATTCAGTTCAACAGAAAATCAGTTGGTTGATTTTTTAGAGTTTTTCACTCTACCTTCAAACTTAGCGAAAATCTTTCAAAAACAATTCACCTCCCTCTTGTTTAGGCCTCTAATTCTAACATGTAGGTCATCCATATGGTGGTAGGTTAGCAAAAAATGAGAAGTTTATACTTATAGACATGACAAAGACTTCAGTTAATGCTAGAAATATTTTACTAATAATTAAATATCATAATGAGAAAAATGTGATCGACCGTGTTTATAGTGCCATGTAGGTGTATTAAAAATTAAAATGAGGTCACAAAACCGAAATACAACAATTGATGATGTTACTTGAGCGAGACATGTATGTTCATTGGTGTAGGTTTGATGAGGGGTTGAATGTCGTGTAATATATATTTTGAACACAACCTGGTTAAGTGAAACTAGTAAATTCCTTTAACATTGTATTGATAATGGATAATACCTACAAAAATAACAGGTACATGAGGTTGTTGGTGTTGCCTCAATGAGGTTGACATTTTCTACTACATTTATGTTATTCACATCTGAACATGAAAATAACTTTGCATGGACCCTTGAGAAACTTAAAAGGTTGTTTCTGAGAGTTGATGCATACCCAGGGTCATGGTTAGTGATAAATATATTGCTCTCATGAATGCAATAAATTTTGTAATTCCCAAATCCTATAATCTTCTATGTTGCTTTGATATTGATAAAAATGTGAAAACAAGTTGTAAAATGTTATTGCATCCAAGAGAGGCATGAAATCAAGTGATGGAAGTTTGAGGATTTGTTATTGATTTTAATCATGTAGAAGCATATGAACGTCGTGTGTAGACATTGAAGTTTTTTGTTCACCATGACCTATATTTATTAAACATGTGATTGGTACTTGGTCAAATCCACACAAAGAAAAATTTGTTAAAGCATGGACAAATATGGTGATGCACTTAGGCAACACAAAAAATAACATGAAAAAAGTGTCTTATCTTTCAAACATTATCTTTGTCGTTTAAGAAATATGGTTTTCACTCAAGTAACTTAGTTGTAGTTCAAGTGAGGATAAGGTCAGAGCAATTATCTCTTTTCCACATGTATATTGCTCGATTGATAGTTCATAGGTTATATGAGATGAGATTTGTTACATTTCCTCTCCTTTAACAGGGAATGTCACTCAAATGGCATAAAAGTATTTTTTTAGTACATTAAAATGTTCAAATAGTATATGTGATATGCGTATGAATGTTTGTTTAATAATGTAATATTTATGATTTTAGCGCTTGAATTTAGATATTCATATGTGAATGGAGTGGACTGCAAATGTCATGTTTGGTTGAATGAGGTAACTCAAATACTTTAGATGGTATGCTAAATAAGTTTGTGGCTTGTAGTATAAACTACAAGAAACCATAATAAAAGGAAATACTTTTGTTTTAATGATGATCTAAATCACATATATTAAAATATTTGCTGGTAAGAAGTTGTGAGAGTTTTTATATAACTTTTATAGTTACTATGCAATGAAATTATTTCAAGTTATGAAGTCGAAGTTCATATATTGAAAAAAAAAGTGTTTAGAATGAGTGATGTGATAATCTTTTATATGTCTTTTAGAAAGCATCTGTTTTACTATTATGTATTAATTGGAATTGAGGTTTTTTTAGACCAATAAAGCTTTAAAATGGATTAGAAAATTTGATTTTTACATGGATTGATTGTTTAAGGTTATTGGTTGCATATTATATATTAACTATACAATCTGGATAGTCAACCTTTCTTATATGTTTCTATGTTTCTATGTGCTTTTTTATCGTGATCATACCTAACAAGTGATTAGAGAATATTACATGTCTAGGTGCCAACTTTATACGTGTAGGACGTTTTTTTTTATTATGTGTATATATGTATGCATATTTATTATATATATTTTAATAAATTAATTTATAGTATGTAAAATGTGCTATAATGACGACATTCATTTTTAATATATGATATAATAATCACATTCAATTAAATTAATTAATTAATTATTGTACTAAAATGAGAAACTAATCTCATATATTTAATACAAATTTTTAAACTAATTAATTTGTGTACGCAATTAAAAGATCACAAATATTATAAAAATGTATTACATTATTCTGACCCTTCCACTTAAAATATCGAGGACTAGTAGTAACTTTAATTAAATGGAATACATATGTAAACCAACAACATAGTTTAAAATTAAATGTGGTTGAAAAAAATAATTGAAAATCACTTTTGTAAAAACTTTTCATTTCACTGGTGGGTTTCTAGTTTCACAAACAAAAGAAGACAACAATTCATGAAATGTGAAAATATATAAGTATGATTATTCAAAATAACATATGTATTGAACCAAATTTTATCAAATAGTTACACTTAATCTAAGTATTAACTTCTAATAAAGAATCATTCTTGCAAATTGTCTAAACATTAAAAAGTTAGTACAAATTTAATCATTTGTCCTATAACGATGAAAACTTATAAATTATTAATATTTAATTATTTATATTAAATCTTAAAAGGAATGTGCTTTTTTTATGTACTACCAATCCATTATCCATTATGCATTTGAAAGAATTTATCCTTCAACTTATTTTTAGGGAAATAGAAGGGCACAAAATGGGTATCTTTGGTGAGAAAAAGGTTTTGTCTTAATTTATAGTTTGATATTTTGTTTTGTACAAGATAATGGTATAGGAAATTTGTTTCCTTTATCATGATCACTTTTATGATAAATCCTTTTTTCATCATTTTGTTTTTGTGAAAGATATTTTTAATGAAAGATTTACTATTCTTTTACTCAATGCTTATGATTAGTCATGACGTGAACGAGATTCAAAGTCTAAAAAGGAAGTGTAGAATTCTTTCGCAATGAAGAATTTAGGATCTACAAAATAAATCATTGGCATGAAAATTGTTCATGTAAGAAAAATAGAAAATTGTGATTGTTACAAGAAAAATATATTAAAAAGGTATTATGGAGATTTAGTACGAACAATTCTATTATCACTACACTTGCCGATTACATTGTTGAGCTCAAAACAACGTCTTACAAATGAGAAAGAGAAAGAAGCAAGGTAGAACATTGCATATTTATTTGTAAGTGGTAGTTTATATATGATATGATGTGTAAAAGGTTGGATATTACCATTACCGTTGGTGTTGTTAGTCATTTTCTTGCTAATTGTAGTTCTAGTGGTAGGTAGGATTTCGTTCTAACTTAAGCAAGTGTTATTGCTTGAGACTCGAGGAGTGGTAGGTAAAATTTTGACCTATCTCGCTCAAGACTAATTAGAAAAATTAAGATATGATTACTAACAAGTAACTTCAGAATATTTATCTCACATAATTATAGAGAAATTTTATCACAATTAAGCTAGAATAAATACATAATTTGGAACATATTTGTTGGATACTAGGCTCAAATAATAATTAATTAAGGAAATAAACGATAATATGAGGGTAAAGAACTAGGAACGTGGACCTCATATTTTAGTAAAAGAATTATAAGTCCAAGAGGGTATTTGACTATAAATAGAACTCGTAAGATCTAGGAAAAGACAACAAATTTCAGTGTTCTAGCTAGGGATGACAATGTGGGTTGGCCCGCCCCGCCCCGCGTTTGGTCCGCAAAATGCGGGACGGGTTGGTTCGCCCCACACTAGGAGTGCTGACTCATTTCACTGGCCCACCCTGCATAAGAGGTAACCCACGAGCCAACCCGCATAAATGTTTTTCTTCTTTCAAAAATTAAAATTTCATTAATTATAAAAAATCTTATTCCTACTATTGAAAAAATAAAATTTTATCCGTGTTTCAATTCATTCAATTAAAATAAAAATATAAATTCAAGTATGAGGGTTATTAGAAGGCTTGATTAAAAATAATTAAAGTTTTTCTTTGCATCTATTTTTTCCTATATATGTATGTAAATGTATAAAAGTATGACTAATTTTTTAACTATCCTATTGAAATATCTTCTTTATATTATTTTTTTATTAACAAATTTTAAATATAAGACTTTACTTGAAACTAAATCCACTATTACTCTTAATACTAACTCCTTTAGATGATTAAAATAAAACATTCCTTTTTTTAGTACATTAAATTCAATTTTTTTAAAATAAAATAAAATAAAGGTCATACTACAATAATGGGTGAATGGGGTATGATTTTTTTTTTTACAAAAAAATAAAATATTTTTTTTTTATTTATGCGAGCAAGCAGGCCAACCACTACAAGAAAATCATGAAATAGAAACCAATTTGTAGAAACCAAAATAATTAGTTGCAATAGTAACTAAATTAGAGACCATTTTAGAAACTAAAAAGAAATTTGGTTTCTAAATTAGTTTCTATTATTTTCTATTATTGTTAAACAGTTTCTAAATTGGTATCTAATTAGCAACTAAGGTTTTTGCTACCAAATTTAGAAACTAAATAATTGGTAGTTAAAACCTTAGTTGCTAATTAGATACCAATTTAGAAACTATTTAACAATAATAGAAAATAATAGAAACTAATTTAGAAACCAATTTTTTTTTAGTTTCTAAAATGGTCTCTATTTTAGTTCCTATTGTAACTTATTCTTTTGGTCTCTAAAATTTGGTTTTTATTTCATGATTTTCTTGTAGTGAACCCGCCCCACCCCATTGTTGGTCCGCATGGACTGCGGGTTATGCGGGATGGATCAAAGCGGGTAAGTGAGCTAGATTAGTGAGCTCATCCCACACTTTTTGGTAACGAGTTGTGGACTATCTCGCATGGTCCACCCGCATTACGACCCTAACTCTAGCAAAGATGATGTGAATGTAACTACAAGAACACATGATTCTTGACATTCTTAGGATCAACTTGAGCTGGATTTGAAAGGCACTTTACTTTAGAATTGGATCAATGTTCTAATTCAAGAACTCACCAAAACTTAGCACCAACCAAGACTCATATGGAAGTCCATGTTTTGTCAAATTGAATCAAAACACAAGGAATGAAGAACAAGAATTAAACTGGACAGAAATTAAAAAACTAGCTACTGAACCGAAAAGAAACAAAAGAACAAAGCTGGAAAACAGAATGTAAACGGTAGAAAATGAAGGAAACACATTAGGAAATAAAACTACCGAATGGAAAATTGAAGAAAGGAAAGAAGAACATTTATAGGAAGATGCTTGCTGGATTTTGAGGATTGGAAGAAGCCATTCACGCCACTTGGAACCTTGAACCAAGATAAGTGATGGAGTGCCACCACTTGAAGCTCACCATAGCTCACAAGATAAGGCAAAGAAGAGGAAGACTCAAAACTCACAATTTCTCTCCAAATTTGAGTATAGTCTCTCTACTATAAAATTCCAATCTGAATTGTACAAGCTAAGCACCTTTATTTATAGCCTAGAGGTGCTGAAAAATAGATGGGAAATTTCAAATAAAACTCATTTGAAATTCCCACCAAAAACAAGTCACATGGGAGGTGTGACCTTTTTCTACTATGACACCTCCTAAAAACTACACCTACACCCCCCTACTAAGTCACATAGACAAAGTGACTCTCTCTAATACATTCACACCTATTTATTTAATATCCACACCTCCTACAAGAGTCATTCAAATGATGCTCTTTTATTTAATGCTTGGCATTGCCCCTCATGGTTTGGACTTGGGCTTCTTGGGCTTGGGCCTTCTTGGGCTTGGGCTTGGGCTTTGGGCTTGGGCCTCATCTTTTGCAAAGACTAATAAGAAGAACTTTAAATGCTTTGGCCCTTGTCCATTTCTTCTATTGATAACATCTTTTTCATTCTCATCAAAAGAGGTCAACTTGTCCCTTGGTTAGAACAATTAACATATACCATGGAGAACAGTGAAACATTTCTTGGCACCCTACAATTTCTCTTTGTTACTACTAAATAGGTATTTATATCTCATATTTCAATTAAAATTTATTATAGTAAAAATATTACTAAATCATTATTCTTTTAAAAGCTAGATAATACCCCTACTATTTTTTTATATATTTATTTTACATATTTTATATTTATATAAAGTATAGTACACATAAGATTGATTTCTCTCTTAAAGTATAACTAAATAAATTTCACATTTGGTTTAACCTAAATATGTCAACATATTTATTTTTAATAACTTTATATCTCCATCATGATTGTCTTTTATTTCTTTAATAAGTAGAGTCTTAGTCTTAATTGTTAAATAGAATTATAGAAGTTTAAACGATATTAATTGGGCTCATCTCATTCAATGTATTTATATTATAATGCAAATAATTAACATTCTAATAAAAAAAGAGTTTTTATTTTGGGAAGAGTTTTGTTCTCAAATTTTAAGATAAATATTTTTTCCTCTTAATTATTTATGTTTGTTTTCTTTACCCAATATTTAATTTGTTTAAGGCATTTATTATAAAATACAATTAAAAGTTCATAAAACAAAAATATTTAATTATTTTATTATGGTCAAGAAAAGTTGTAAACTTTATTTCTTTATTATATATATATTTATATATATTATTGTATCAATAAAATTATAAATAGCCAATAAAAGTATAAAAATAAATTTGTATAAGTTGTATGCATACATTTTTTACTCTGCCTAAATTTTCCTTAGCAACAATAGATAAGTGTTATCATTTTTGGTTAGGTTCAATAAACAAGATTCAAATAAAGTTGTTGTGAGTATATTCATTGCAAACACTAGATGGAGAGATTATTTGAGGATGTGAAACGCAATAAACTTATATTTTTACTACATATAAATTTTAATTATGGCTTTGTTTTCTAGAACATTTTTTCTGTTTATGACACTACATTTTTGTATGTATGAAGCAATGAATTTTGTTAGCTCACATACTGCCACAAAAATTCAAAATGAGATTAACACTACAAGAAAATCATGAAATAGAAACTAATTTTAGAAACAAAAAATAATTAGTTGCTGATCCTGCCGGCAACTCGAACGTGGAGGAATCGCTCTGTAGCACGCTCTGTACCGTCTACGCAACTGCTTTTTCTACAGAATCACCCTCAGAACCTTCTCTTGGATCTCCAAACGTGACCTGCAAAACACACAGACGGCGCCTCTAGCGGCCGTTTGCACTCCGACGATCAAGTTAGTCCACAGAACCACCAAATGAGAAAACTAGTAGTGTGTGTGAAAAACTCTTGCTCTCTGTTTTTCGTCTCCCCCTTCTCTCCCTGATTCCTTCTCTTTTATCTCTCTCTCCCTGTTTCCTGGGCATAACAGAATTCTGTTATGCTTTTCTGGCATGTGTCAGAACCCTGTTATGCTTTTCAGAGACAGTGTACCTGCAGAATCAGAGAGTGTGAGTGTCTGTGCGTGTCCGCGCGTCTCTGCGCTGGGCTGCGCCTGTCTGTACCCTTAATGGTACAGAGTGCACTTTTGTCTGGACCGCACCCCTCTCAGATGGTGACACGTGGAGGCCTGCAACTCACATCTAACCACACACATGTCACTTACTGGAAGGGCTCTAGCGCTTCTCTTTGTGTGCCTAAGTTACGCCCTTGCAGAGTAACTTAGGATATTTCTCTCATCTGGGTAAGTCGCATACTCTTAGGAGAACGTCGGGTGTGGCTGGTCTAGGCACACTCACCAGACGTTGCTCTCTGCGTATGCAGCTTACCCTTCACGATGTCACGCACGTAATGGGTTGAGGGAATCACCAATCACTGACTGGTTTACTAGTTCCCTCAGGCCACTCTCGTGCATGATTCCCTGAGGTGTGCTCATGCGAGATCCATGCGTAACGCTCTCGCTGGGAACCTCAGTCCCAGTTTAACTGCGTGTAACACGAGACCCCGATGACAATACACCCGATGACTGATCAGTGTTTATTTGCTTCTCGCGTTCTGCCTTCAGGCGTTAGTTTGAGAACTGGTCTGTTGGTGGCCACTTGGCTACTGACCACCGATCACCATTCTGGATGATCTGTCGGTGGTCACTTGGTTACTGACCACCGATCACCGCTCTTGGTGATCGTCTCCCTGACCTCTCTGCCACCTGGTCCACGTGTCACCCTGCAAGTGGTCCACGTGGTTCTCTACTGCTGACGTCATCGACTACCGATGACCGATCAGATCAGTTGCTATAATGACTAAATTAGAGACCATTTTAGAAATTAAAAAAAATTGGTTTCTAAATTAGTTTCTATTATGGTTAAATAGTTTCTAAATTGGTATCTAATTAGCAACTAATGTTTTAACTACCAATTATTTAGATTCTAAATTTGGTAGCAAAAATCTTTGTTGCTAATTAGATACCAATTTAGAAATCATTTAACAATAATAGAAACTAATTTAGAAAGCAAAAAAACTTTTAATCTCTAAAATGGTTTCTAATTTAGTCACTATAGCAACTAATTATTTTTTGTTTCTAAAATTGGTTTCTATTTCATGATTTTCTTGTATTGTAACAAGTTCCTTACATACAAGGAGGGATTTTTATCTCGGAAACGATAAATCCCTTACATATAAGGAAGGATTTTCATCCCATGAACTACAAGTCCCCTACATACATGCTCGATTGCTTTAGGGATTTCAATCTTAGGGACTAACAAGTCCCTTACATACAGAAATAAGTAATAAATCTTGAGATTTGTTGTTTTTTTATAAATATATCATAACTTATTTGTTGAATCAAGAGTGATCAAAGGCTTTGAAGAATCCAAATCCAAGTGTTTGATCGACTAAAGTTGTTGTTGTGTTTAGGATAGGATCTGATGGAGATCAAGCTCAAGTGGACATGGAGGCCAATCAACAAGATCAAGAAGAGGTAGAGGCGCAAATGGAGGACGCCCATGGAGGTCAAAGCCCACCTCAAAGGCTTACAAGAAGCATGTTCAAAGCTTTAGGAGCTAGGGGACAATTATTTTCTCTTTTTGTAATTTCTTTGGTTGAAGGTGCTTAAAGGGAAACATTAGAAACCTCTATTGTTATAGCATCTTTTAGGCTTTAGTTAGGAGCTTTAGGAGGGGGGGTGCGGTAGTAGATAGGTGTAGGAGTAGAATAGGAGGTGCCAAAGTGAAGGAAGAGGTCACACCTTCCTCATGCTTTGTCTTTGGCGCCGGTTCTAGAAGCTTTTTAGGAGGGAGTTTTTGAATTTGTGTAGCTTGCATTTCAGCACCTTAGGCTATAAATAGAGGTGCTCCCTTTGTAAAATTCAGATTGGAATTTAGAGTAAAGAAACTATACTCAAATTTTGAGTGAGCATTGGAGAGCTTTTGAGCCTTCTTCTCTAGTCTTATCTTGATGGATCCATGGTGTCCTCAAGTGGCGGCAGCACACTAATCTTGGAGCAGCCATACTCCAAGTGGCGTGATCAATCACCTTCTCTTCCATCTCCATAAGTGTTCTTTTTCTCTAGCTTTGTTTCTTCTTCATTTTTATGTCTAGCGTTTTTGTTCTTGCCTATTTTGGTTCGGCTATTTCCATTTTCCAGCAAGTTATTCTTCCTTTTGTTTGATTTGGTTCGGTGTGTTTAATTTCCAGCACTTCTAATTCAGTTTGCTTATCTTTTGTTCCATTCTTTTTGGTTCAATTTGATCAAATTGGAACTTCCATATGAGTTTTGGATTTGGTGCTAGTTTTGGTGAGTTCTTGACTTAGAACATTGATCCAATTCTAAGAAAAGTGCCTAACTATTGTCCAACTCAAGTTGATTCCTAAGAAGATCAAGAATCTTTCTCTTCTATGCTATTGGAATCACATCATGTGGTATCAAGAGTTTAGGTGTGTTCTTGTTTAATTGTTGAGTTGTGTAGCACTTTATTTCAAGAGCTCTTTAATTTCTTGCAATTTAAGGTTCTGTTTTAGGCTTTATTTTGAGTTTCCTTGCTGTTTTTCTTTGTTACACCAAGTGTTTGTGAAAAGGTTTATGGCACTCATTCTTCATATGAGTTTGGCTGCTTTTTGGAACGACATTCTCCTTCCATAAGCTGACCTTAAGCTTCCTTTCACTTCTTGTTATATCTTGTGATATGTCTTTTAATTTTGTAATCATGTCAAGTTTTGTCTTAGTCATGTTATTCCATAATTGTCATTACTTCTAGTAGTACTTTTATTGCTTTTGATTGTTTCTTGCTTTAGTGTCATATAATTTTCTGAGTTTGATATTGATCCTTTGTGCATTTTATGTTTTTAGTTTGAGTTCATGCTTGTATTCTAGACCTATACAAGTTCCTATACATCATTTTCCATTATGTCTTTGCTAGTTCATCATTCTGTCTTTCATTCCTATTAGGATTCCTCTGTTTCTGAAAAAAGTGCTTACTATTTTTCCTTATTGCAATTGATTTACTCACTGGAAAATTCTGATATTCTGGATTTGTGATATTCAAAGTGTTAGAAAAGAGTAGAAAAAAGAATTATTCAAAAATTCAAAGTACACAAAAAATGATAAATAAAATACAAAAAGTGTACATTACTGCCAAAAAAAATACGGTAATCCGGCAGCGATTTTGAAAAATTTATCTCAATTAATTGGCTTACTGTTTTTATTTGATTCCAGTGCCATTATTGAGTTAACATCTTGAAGTTTCTGTGGTTTAAATTTCATAATCCAGTTCGCTCTATATCATTCCAGTTAAATCAGTGAATATCAAGCACAATTTGCATAAAAAATCCTTGGTGAATTACATGAAGCACAAAGAACCATTAGACGCTTGGAAGAGAAATTGCAAAAGATGGAGGTGCAACAAGCTAGACCATCTCCTTCAATCCATGATGAGCATCATATACCTTCAACAAGAGCCTCTTCCAATGATTTTGGCCGTGAAGATGAACATAGGAGAAGGAGAACTCCACCCCAATTCCATGGACAAAGACATCATCATCAAGGGGAAAGACATCACTACGGCAATGGCTTCTATCATGATGCAAAGTCTAGGCTTCCTTCGGTCAAACTTCCTTGTTTTAATGGCTCTAGTGATCCTAATGTATATTTAGATTGGGAGGCTAAGTGTGAACAAATATTTGAGATCCATGAGATCCAAGATGATCATAAGCTTAAGCTAGCCACCCTAGAGTTTAGTGATTATGCCATGAAATGGTGGCATGGAATTGTAAAGGACATTATCTATCACAAGGGTCCTCCCGTGGACTCTTGGAACTCTTTAAAGGATCATATGCGCGCTAGGTTTGTGCCCCCACATTTTAGGAAAGACCTCATGTTGAGACTCCAACGGTTTCAACAAGGCACGCTAAATGTAGATGAATATTATAAGGAGCTAGAGACGCTTGTGCTTAAAATTGAATTAGAAGAAAGTGAGGAAGCTATGATTGCTAGGTTTGTGAGTGGTCTTAGGAAGGATATTCAAGACATTGTTGAGTTACAAGAGTATTCATCATTGGGCTCTTTAGTTCATCTTGCAATGAAGGTGGAAGCACAACTTGCTAAGAAAAACTCTTTCAAAAATGCTTCCAATGATGGATACTACTCCAAGTCTTGGAGAAACAAAAATTCTTTTTCTAAACATCCTTCCAAAGATTCTTCTTTCAAACCCAAGGAAACTAAGCCATCTACTTCTAGGCCTAAATCTCCCACAAGAACGTCTAATACTAAATGCTTTAAATGTATGGGTTATGGTCATATAGCTGCAAATTGTCCTTCTAAACGAAGTATGTACATGCATGAGGGCATTGTAGTTAGTGAGCATGATTCGGATTCTCCTAAGCATTCATTGCATTCTCATGCATCTAGTGAGGAAGAGAGCGAATGTCCACTTGAAGGGGATTTGTTAGTTGTGAGAAGACTTCTTGGACAAGTTTTACAACCTTTTGATGAAAGTCAAAGGGAAAATATTTTCCATACAAGATGTCTTATTCAAAACAACATTTGCTCTTTGATAGTGGATGGGGGTAGTTGTGCAAATGTGGCTAGTACAAGAGTAGTAGATAAGCTTGGATTGCCTACTATCTCTCATACAAAGCCCTACAAATTACAATGGCTTAGTGAGGTAGGAGAAATAGTTGTCAATAAACAAGTCCTCATCCATTTCTCCATTGGAAAATACAAAGATGAGGTATTATGTGATGTTGTGCCCATGGAAGCCACTCATGTTCTTTTGGGAAGGCCTTGGCAATTTGATAGAAAAGTTTTACATGATGGCTTTACCAACGAACTATCTTTTGAATTCCATGGTCACAAGGTTACTTTAAAATCTCTCTCTCCAAGAGAAGTCCATGAGGACCAAGTTATCATGAAGAAAAAGAGGGAGAGTGAAAAAGATAAAAAAGACAAAAAAGATAAGAGTTCTAAGCCTACACTCCTTGTGTCTAGGCGTGACATTGAAAGGGAAATAGTGGCTCATCATCCTCTTTTCTTAGCCATCCCTAGAACTCTTAGAGTAGAATCACTTGTTGATAGTCCTCATTGCTTGGAAAATTTGGTAGAAGAGTTCCAAGATGTGTTTCAAGATCCTCCAAATGGACTTCCACCTTTGAGAGGGATTGAGCACCAAATTGATTTGATACCGGGCTCTTCTTTACCAAACCGTCCAGCATATAGGACCAATCCAAGTGAAACCAAGGAAATTCGCCAACAAGTTGAGGCTTTGATTGAGAAAGGGTGGGTGCAAGATAGCATGAGCCCTTGTGCTATGCCTATCATCTTAGTGCCAAAAAAGGATGGCACATGGCGAATGTGTTCGGATTGTAGGGCCATCAATAACATAACAATTAAGTATAGGCATCCCATACCTAGACTAGATGATTTGTTGGATGAATTACATGGTTCAAAAATCTTTTCAAAGATTGATCTTAAAAGCGGCTACAATCAAATCCGTATCAAACCGGGTGATGAATGGAAGACGGCTTTTAAGACCAACTTTGGTTTATATGAGTGGTTAGTTATGCCTTTTGGTCTAACTAATGCACCAAGTACCTTCATGCGCCTCATGGTAAGTTTGTTGTTGTTTACTTTGATGACATTCTCATTTATAGCTTATCTTTGAATGACCATAGGTTGCATGTTAGGCAAGTTTTAGAAACCTTAGGAAGGAACATTTGTATGCTAATCTTGCTAAATGTATGTTTGCTCTTGATCATATAGAATTCCTAGGGTTTGTTGTATGTTGCAAAGGGGTCCATGTGGACAAAACAAAGGTGATGGCCATTCAAAATTGGCCTACACCGAAATCTTTGAATGAGGTCCGAAGTTTTCATGGATTTGCTTCTTTTTATAGAAGATTTGTCCCAAACTTTGGTACCATTGCCGCACCACTCAATGACATAGTGAAAAAGGATGTGGTCTTTCAATGGGGAGAAGCACAACAAAATGCTTTTGACACTTTGAAAGAAAAATTGACTAATGCTCCCATCTTGGCCCTTCCTAATTTCACTAAGACATTTGAGATTGAGTGTGATGCTTCAAGCATAGGTATTGGGGCTGTTCTCCTTCAAGAGTGCCACCCCATAGCCTATTTTAGTGAGAAATTGAAGGGAAGTCATCTCAATTATTCCACTTATGATAAAGAATTATATGCACTTGTTAGGGCTTTGTTCACTTGGCAACACTATCTTTTTCCCAAAGAGTTTGTGATACATAGTGATCATGAATCTCTTAAATATTTGAAAAGCCAAAACAAACTTAACAAGAGGCATGCCAAGTGGGTGGAATTCATTGAGCAATTTCCTTATGTGATCAAACACAAGCAAGGCAAAGTAAATATTGTGGCGGATGCTCTTTCTAGAAGATACACTTTGCTAAATCTTTTAAGCTCTCAATATCTTGGTTTTGATCACATTAAGGAACTTTATCATGATGACCTTGATTTTTCTCTCATCTATCAAGAGTGTCTTAAGGGAGGACACAAAGATTTTTTTATACAAGATGGCTTTCTTTTTAAAGGAAAACGTCTTTGTGTTCCTCAATGCTCTATTAGATTATCTCTTGTTAGAGAAGCTCATGAGAGGGGTTTAATGGGACATTTTGGGGTTGCTAAAACTTTGGATGTGTTGCATGAACATTTCTTTTGGCCTCATATGCATAAACATGTTCATAGTTTGTGTGATAAATGCATAGCTTGCCGCAAAGCTAAGTCTAAGATGCATCCCCATGGTCTATATACTCCTCTTCCTATCCCTTCAATGCCTTGGGTAGATATATCTATGGATTTCATCTTAGGCTTACCCAAGACATCAAAGGGAAAGGACTCCATTTTTGTGGTAGTGGATCGTTTTTCAAAGATGGCTCACTTTATTCCTTGCCACAAAGTGGATGATGGATTGCACATTGCAAACCTCTTCTTCCAAGAAGTGGTTCGCTTGCATGGGATTCCTAGATCTATAGTGTCCGATAGAGATCCCAAGTTCTTGAGTCACTTTTGGAAGACCTTGTGGGGCAAGCTTGGGACTAAGCTTTTATTTTCTACCACTTGCCACCCACAAACTGATGGTCAAACCGAGGTGGTGAATAGAACTTTGGGACAAATATTAAGATGTTTTATTTCGAGGAATCCTAGAGTGTGGGAGAATTTACTACCCCATGTTGAGTTTGCATATAATCGTGTAGTAAATTCTACCACCTCACATTCTCCTTTTGAGGTTGTCTATGGGTTTAACCCCCTAACACCTCTTGGTCTTCTTCCTATTCCCCTTCTTGGAGATGTCTTGTGCAAAGATGGGGATGAAAAGGCTTCTTTTGTGAAAACTTTGCATAAAGACATCAAGAAGAGAATTGAGAAGAAGGTTGGCAAGTATGCTGAACTTGCCAATAAAAGGAGAAAAGCATTGTTGTTTGATGAGGGCGATTGGGTTTGGCTTCACTTGAGGAAGGATCGCATTCCTACTCAAAGGAAGTCCAAACTAATGCCTCGAGGGGATGGACCTTTCCAAATCCTCAAGAGGATTAATGACAATGCTTATGAGTTAGATATGCCTGATACATTCTTAGGTAGTCATACTTTTAATGTCAGCGATCTAACTCCTTTTTCTGTAGGTCTCTAGAATTCGTGGTCGAATTCTCTCCAACTCGGGGAGTATGATGGAGATCAAACTCAAGTGGACATGGAGGCCAATCAACAAGATCAAGAAGAGGTAGAGGCGCAAATGGAGGACGCCCATGGAGGTCAAAGCCCACCTCAAAGGCTTACAAGAAGCATGTTCAAAGCTTTAGGAGCTAGGGGACAATTATTTTCTCTTTTTGTAATTTCTTTGGTTGAAGGTGCTTAAAGGGAAACATTAGAAACCTCTATTGTTATAGCATCTTTTAGGCTTTAGTTAGGAGCTTTAGGAGGGGGGGTGCGGTAGTAGATAGGTGTAGGAGTAGAATAGGAGGTGCCAAAGTGAAGGAAGAGGTCACACCTTCCTCATGCTTTGTCTTTGGCGCCGGTTCTAGAAGCTTTTTAGGAGGGAGTTTTTGAATTTGTGTAGCTTGCATTTCAGCACCTTAGGCTATAAATAGAGGTGCTCCCTTTGTAAAATTCAGATTGGAATTTAGAGTAAAGAAACTATACTCAAATTTTGAGTGAGCATTGGAGAGTTTTTGAGCCTTCTTCTCTAGTCTTATCTTGATGGATCCATGGTGTCCTCAAGTGGCGGCAGCACACTAATCTTGGAGCAGCCATACTCCAAGTGGCGTGATCAATCACCTTCTCTTCCATCTCCATAAGTGTTCTTTTTCTCTAGCTTTGTTTCTTCTTCATTTTTATGTCTAGCGTTTTTGTTCTTGCCTATTTTGGTTCGGCTATTTCCATTTTCCAGCAAGTTATTCTTCCTTTTGTTTGATTTGGTTCGGTGTGTTTAATTTCCAGCACTTCTAATTCAGTTTGCTTATCTTTTGTTCCATTCTTTTTGGTTCAATTTGATCAAATTGGAACTTCCATATGAGTTTTGGATTTGGTGCTAGTTTTGGTGAGTTCTTGACTTAGAACATTGATCCAATTCTAAGAAAAGTGCCTAACTATTGTCCAACTCAAGTTGATTCCTAAGAAGATCAAGAATCTTTCTCTTCTATGCTATTGGAATCACATCAGGATCTGGTTAGTTTATCAGTGTAATCTACTCTTTGTTGAATCTAAAGCTAAAGTGTTTTTAAACCTTTTAAGATTAAAGTGTTTTTCAAATTAAGTGAAAAACAACATGTTGTTTTGTCGAAACAACCGATTGTTTTACTCTTAGGTGTTTTTGAAAATGTTGAAAACTATTTTGGTTGGTTGACTTGCTATTAAACCAAAACAATCGATTGTTTCGTGCTTTCAATCGATTGTTTGTTTGAAAATCCTAACAGAATCTGTTTTGTTAGTTGAGTGTGCTTTAAATGATTTTCAACTGAATACTCTCATGTATTAAATGCTTTGACCAATCTTTGAAAGCTTTAAATAGTTTGTTTATGTTTTATAACAAACAAGAAAAACAGATTTGAGTTTTTCAGTTGTGCGAAATTGCTTTCAAGTTTTGAACATTCTCTTTTCAGCTTTGGTTTTCTCAAGAGAGAGTGAAATAGGATTACATTTGTCTTGATTTCAGTTCATTCTGTAAACAAGTGTAATTCGTTCTGAATACTTTGTTTTTTCTAGTGTTGTAAGCCAAGGAGTGTTGTGTGCTCTTGAGGTTGTCAAGATCAACATTCTTGGTGTGTGTTGTGCCAAAGGAAGTGTGTTTCTTGAGGGGTTCAAGGTCACTTCTTTGGTGGTTTTGTGCGTAATTTGTATTTGATTGCTTAGTGGATTGCCCAGTGGATTCAGGGACTGGATGTAGCTCTTGGTTTAAGAGTGAACCAGTATAAACTATTTGTGTATCTCTTTCTTCCCTTAAACTCATTTAAATTCAGTTGTTATTGATTTGCTGGTATAAACAACCGATTGTTTCAAAGAAACAACTGATTGTTTTTCTGGTGCTTTGCTATTTTGTGCTTTATATCTTGGCTAACTGAATTTCATTCAAAGGATTTTGTTCTAGCTTAAAAAGTTTTCGAAAACCTCCTTTAAACAATTCACCCTCCCTCTCATTTAAGGCCATATATTCTAACAATTGGCATCAAGATCTTGGTACTTGAAAAATACTCAAGTTTGATCCTAAAATCTTTTTTCAATGGTTGAAAAACTACTTTTTGGAGAGGGTGCTTCAATTAACAAACCACCTATGTTCTGTGGTTTGAATTATCAATTCTGGAAAGTTAGAATGAAAATCTTTGTTGAATCTCTTGATAAAGGAATTTGGGATGCAATTGAAAATGACCCTTTTATTGCTAAATTGGAAAAAGATGGATCTTCTATTGAAAAACCTTGGTCCTAATGGATTGATGCTAAAAATAAAAAGGCCAAGTTTGATTGTATTGCCAAGAATATCATAACATCTGCTTTGAATTCAGATGAATTTTTCAGGATATCACAATGTTCATTGGCCAAGGAGATGTGAGACACTTTGGAAGTCACCCATGAAGGAACAAATGATGTGAAGAGAGCAAGGAAACATACTCTAATACAAGAGTATGAGATGTTCAAAATACTTAAGGGAGAATCTATTGATGAAGTGAAAAAGAGGTTCACTCACATCATCAACCATCTAATGAGCCTTGGGAAAACCTTTGATAAAGAAGAACTAAACATCAAGATTCTCAAGTGCCTTGATAGATCTTGGCAACCTAAGGTGACAACAATTTCTGAATCAAAAGATTTGACATCCTTGACAACGGCTTCATTGTTTAGTAAGCTTAGAGAACATGAGTTAGAAATGAATAGGCTCAATGTTCAAGAAAGTGAAGACAAGCATGTGAGAAGCATTGCCTTGAAAGCTGCCAAACACAAAAGCAAACAAGATTCAAGTGATGAAAGTGAAGAAGAAAACCTTAGCTTGCTGTCCAAAAATTTTATTAGATTCTTGAAGAGAAATCGCAACAAAGAAGCCAACAAAGAAAGGTATGGCAACAAGAAAACTAGTGATTTCAATTGTAACAATTATACTTGCTTTGGATGTGGTGAACAAGGGCATATAAAAGGTGATTGCCCAAATAAAGAAAGCAATGAAAAGAAATCAAGCTACAAGGAGAAGAAGGGAAAATCAAGAAGAGCATATATTGCTTGGGATGAAAATGAAGTTTCCTCATCAAGCTCTTCATCAAGTGAAGATGAAAAAGCAAACATATGCTTAATTGCAGAAGGAGATGATGAGTCAAGCATCAAGCAATGTAAGTTCATGTGCTTCCCTAAGTGCTGAAAATTATAGTAAATTGCTTCAAGTTTTTCAAGAAACTCATGAAGAAGCTAACCGATTGGTTCTCTCAAACAACCGATTGAAAGGGCTAAACAACTGGCTTGAAAAGAGGGTTAAGACACTTGAAGAAGAGTTGGAAAAATCAAAAATTGATTTTGAAAAGCTTGAAAAGCATTGCAAAAACTCTTCTCATGCGTGTGACTCTCTTGTTTGTGAAAATTGTGAAAATCTTGAAAAGAAAGTTCATTATCTTATTAGAACTGTGGATAAGCTTTTAAAGGGAAAATCCAACTTTGAGAATGTATTGGCATCTCAAAATTGTTGTTTTTGGAAGAGCTGAATTAGGTTTTAATCCACAGAATAAGCAAGATAAATTTTCAAAGAATTTTTCAAAACTATCAGTAAAACAACCGATTGTTAAGTCGAAACAACCGGTTGTTACATGCTTTTATTGGATGAAAAGAAGCCATTCAGTCAGATTCTGTAAAATAAGGAAATATTATGTTCCCAGAGGTTTTATGAAATGGATTCCCAAAGGTTGTGAGGTTTCAAATGATAAAAAAAAAATCAAATGGACCCACATTTGTAAGGGGACCAAATCTTGTTGCTTGAATTTATTTTAATGCAGGGATACTAGAAGAAACATGAGGCTTTGAGTCATCTGACCAGGTCTTTTGGAAGAAAAGGATTAAGACTGGAACTGAATTAAGGGAGTGTACCAGTCCAAGCTTTTTCAACAGACAAAATAAGCTTCTTGATCACAAACAATGACTCATTGAAGGGACTTCATAAAAGGATAACACCTTCCTTATCTTTTCCTTTGTTTTTAATTACTGATTCATGCTTAATTTTCTTTTTCAAATGAGAAATTACATCTGTTTTGAACCTTTCTCAGTCTATGCTTGAAAATCACAATTTGTCAACATGTTGAAGAAAAATAACCGATTGTTTCTTCTTTGACAGCACTGTGAAGAATTGATATAATTTCTCTATACATTCTTTCTGTTGCAGATCTCAATAATGAAAGGATCTTGAGTCAATAAAGCAGTCTTGAAAGCCTGATTTGGTTCTAGAGGAAGTTACAAGATGTAATAAAGGAATATATTCCATATATTGGAAATTCAAGAGCCTTTATGTCTAGTCAAAGATCACATGTTCTGACCATGTGTTTTTCTGCTCTTTTCTGACGTTCTCTGTGTAGTGCTTGGACCAGTCTCTTGTCTTGAACCCACAATCACCAAAGGATCAAAGAAGGTCTTTGATTTGCTATAAAATCTGTTGCAGCTGTTTTCTTTCACAAAAACAAGCCATCTCTTGCAACATCTCTTTCTCTCCTTGTGTGTGTGCCTTTGTCTCTTTCTGCTGTCAGGGATTCCACTCCACCTACATCCAAGAGGATCAAAACAAGGGTTGTAAGGTCAGGAGGAAGACTTGAGGGCTGGTTTTCAGGAGATAATGAATTTATTGAGAGGTATCGCTTTGAGACAAGTACAAAAGTGATCAACAATCCAACAGTTGTCTCCTTTGATTGGTTGAAAAGCCAAAAGCTGGACAATGTGAGAAGGCTTCTCAAGGATCAGTTGCTGAAAAGATTCTTGGAGATGAAGGGAAACATTTATCCAGATTTAATTCGGGTATTCTACACAAACTTAAAGTTTGAAGGAAACAATCTTGTTTCACATGTTAAAGGTGTAGACATGGAAATTACCCATGATGTATGGGTTGCTGTAACTGGGTTGAAGTATGCTGGTCTTAGAATCAATAAAGGAAATATTGGTGTTGTGGAAGATTTCAACAAGATTCAATACTACAAAAGCTGTTTGAAGAATCCACAAGCTCAAGTAAGAACTTGTTCTGTTGGAGGATTGAAGTTAGATGAAAGGGTGTTGGCTCTCATTGTCACTTGGATTCTAACTCCAAGGGGGAGCAACCATTCTTTTTTAACAGAAGAAGATCTTGTCTATATCTACTGCATCATGAAGAAAATCAAGATCAATTGGATTCATATCATCAAAGAACATATGCAAAAGTCCATGAGGTTAAGTGACTACCATTATCCCTATACTGTTTTAATCTCTAAATTTCTGCTCTATTTTGAAGTGAATCTTGAAGATGAAACCTCTAAGTTGGTAAAATCATTACAAGATGTGAACAATGGTTCACTAAGCAAAATGGGTTTCACCAAGATAAATGGAAGATGGGTAAGCAAAGATGGTGATCATGGTGGTTCCTCAAGTGCTGCAGCTGCTGATTTTGATGAAGAAGATCAAGCTGCTGATATGGATATCCACAATGAAGAACAACCTGCAACTAACTTTGATGCTAGAACAAGTGTTGAACATCAAGGGGATGGGATTCCCTCAATGTCTTCTTTTGAAAGATACATGGTCGATAGACTTGATGGTTTTGCTGAAAATCAAAGAATTCTCAATGATCTTTGTGTGTCAAATTTCCAGAACATTGACAACAGATTCTAGAACATGGATACTCGCTTTCAGACCCTGGATGAACAGATTGAAGCTGTTCAGAACCAGATCTTTGAGCTGCAATATGGCAAGGATGACTGAAGAAAAACAATCGGTTGAATGCTCGAAACAACCGATTGTTTTTGCTCTGTAACAGTTTTATTGCTATTCCTTTTATATTCTGTTTTATCTGGAACAATTTCTATTTTATCTCTTCCTATAGTCTATTTGTGAAGACAAATAGTGGGAGAATTTTATGTTGTGTTGTCTTAAACTCTGCAAACTCTATCTGTTTAAGTGATTGTTATTTCTGTTGTTGCTGCTAACGCTTTATGGTTTGCCTTTTTGGCTGGTTTTCTCTGTTGTATTGGTTAAGCAGAACACAAGCTATATGTGCTATTCTAACCTGCTGCCATAGATGTTTTATATTGCTTAAACTTTGTTTTGTAGGAACTGCTTCAGATTCAAACAAGTCCAACACAATGATGGATATCCACTAGGAGAGGATTTTATTAATGAAGGAAGAGGATTTTCACCTACACATTTGAAGTTCTTCCTTCTAGTCTTCTCACAAATTAAAAGAAGTCAAAGAGAAGATCAAGCCTAAAGATAAAGAAGTCTACAAACTCTCAAATAATAGGCTTCATATTAAATATCTCTCTATATAGTTTCTTTTAAATTGTAAATAATATAGAATAATGTTTAGAAAGGTGCTTAGAGGGAAACATGAGACACCTCTTTTGTAAAAGCATCTTTAGGCTTTAGTTTAGCAAATTCTAGAAGCTTGGGGAGTGAGCTTAGTAAGGGGGGTGTGATCTTAGGAGTTTTTTGGGTAGCTTAGGGAATAAGCTATGTAAATGACCAGCCCTTACTCCTATAAAAGGAGGGCTTAGGTCCTTCACAATTCAGATTGGAATTTTATAGTAGAGAGACTATACTCAAATTTGGAGAGAAATTGTGAGTCTTGAGTCTTCTTCTTCTTTGCCTTATCTTGTGAGCAATGGTGAGCTTCAAGTGGCAGCATTCCATCACTTATCTTGGGTCAAGGAACCAAGTGGCGTGAAGTGTTCTTCCAATTCTCAAAATCCAGCAAGCTTATCCTATAAGTGTTCTTCTTCTTTCATGTTCTATCAATTTCATTCGGTAGTTTTTAATTGCCTAGTCTTCCCTTTCATTTGCACCGTTTAAATTTGCATTTCCAGCTTTGTTCTTTGTTTCTATTCGGTTCAGTAGCTAGCTTTTCAATTCTGTCCAGTTTTTAATTCTTGTTCTTCATTCCTTGTGTTTTGATTCCATTTGACAATATATGGACTTCCATATGAGTCTTGGTTGGTGCTAAGTCTTGGTGAGTTCTTGAATTAGAACATTGATCCAATTCTAAAGTAAGGTGCCATTTATGACCAACTCAAGTTGCTCCTAAGAATGTCAAAGAATCATGTATTCTTGTAGTTACATTCACATCATGTGGTATCTAGAGTCTAGGCTTGTTTTTGCTTAAATTTTGAGTTGTATCGCACTTTACTTTCAAGAGCTCTTAAATTCTAGTTGTTTACCATTCTGTTTTAGGATTTATTTTGAGTTTCCTTGCAGTTTTTTCTTTTGTTACACCAAGTGTTTGTGAAAAGGATTATGGCACTCATTGTTTGTATGAGTATGGCTGCTCTTGTGGAATGGCATTCTCCTTCCTAGAGTTGACCTTAAGCTTCCTTTCACTTGTTGTTTTATCTTGTTATATGTCTTTAAATTTTGTAATCATGTCAAGTTTTGTCTTAGTCATGTTATTCCATAATTGTCATTACTTCTAGTAGTACTTTTATTTCTTTACTTGTTTCTTGCTTTGGTTTACTTTCTGTTTTTGAGTTTATTGTTTGATCCTTTGTGCATTTTCATTTTTAGATTTGAGTTCATGCTTGTATTCTCATTCTATACAAGTTCCTTTACATAATTTCCATTATGTCTTTGCTAGTTCATCATACTGTTTTTCATTCCTAAATAGGCTCATCTGTTTTCTTACAAATGTGCTACTGTTTTCAATTTACTGCAATTAATTGGCTCATAGGAAATTTGTGAAAATTTGGATTTACATACTTCAAAGTGTTACAAAAGCATAGAAAAAAGAATTACTCAAAAATTACAAGTACACAAAAAATGATAAATAAAATACGGAAAGTGTACAATACTGCCGAAAAGAATACGGTAATTGGGCAGCAAATTTGAAAAATTTATTTCTCTCAATTGGCTTAATGTTTTTACCTCATTCCAGTTCCATTATTGAGTTAAGACATTTAAGTTTCTGTGGTTAAATTTTCACTTTCCAATTCGCTTTCAATCACTACAGTTAAATCTGTAAACATAGCACAGTTTGCTTTAAAAAAAATAAAAATAAAATTCCAGTAGCTGTTTTTCTGTTTTCTTCAATCTACTCTAGCACTTTTCTTTAGGACTCTTTTTGTGTGCCTTCTTTCTTCATTGAGTTCCTTATTTTTTTTTATTGTCTTTCATTCATATTCTTTCTAGTTTGTCAAACATTACTCTCTGTTTTTGGTTTAGCTTTTATTGTTTACACCTTTTTCTTGCTTGTCTTTTTGTTCTTCTTAAAGTTGTGTGGAGACTTGTTCTTAAGTAAGTTGGTTTGCTGTGACATATTTCACTTGAAGCTACTCCATTCCACAAGCAAGGCTTGGTTGAGGACAGAATATTTTCTTGGAGTGGTTTGAGTGCTTTCTTGGGCATTTTCCAGCAACCTATATCTCACTGTTTTTAATTGTCTAACAAGTTTCTTTCACTGTTTTGTTTTCTGTTTTTGTGTATTTTCTGCTCATGGCTCATTTCTTTAGTGGAGAGTCCTCCAAACCGTGCTCCCCACAAAAGGCAGCCCTTTATGAAGACTTAAAGAATGCCAAGCAATCCAATGCTCACTATCTTGAGGTGATACGGAAAATGGAAGCACGGCTCCAAAGTTTGGAGTTAAACCGAGAAGAAATGCATCAAAACCGTGAGAGAAGAACTCCTCCTCCAATTCGGCATTCTTCAAGGCACTCCCATTCTTCTCATGGTTATTATGAAGACAATCCAAGGCCAAGACATCATCACCATGAAGAGAGGCGCCAACATGTGGCTGGCCCTTGTTCTCCTAATGTAAAACTTCCTAGTTTTAGTGGTGAAAGTGATCCCAATGTATACTTAGGATGGGAGGCTAAGGTGGACCAAATTTTTGATGTAAATGGGGTTAGGGATGAGCATAGGGTTAAGTTAGCTTCTTTAGAATTTTTGGACTATGCCATGCAATGGTGGCATCAATACCTCATGGACATTGACCTACACAAGAGGCCACCCGTGGTCTCTTGGAACGATTTGAAAGCATGTTTACGCGCTAGATTCGTACCCCCACACTTTAGGAAAGACCTTATGTTGAAACTCCAACGGTTTCATCAAGGCGCGCTAAGTGTGGATGATTACTTTAAACAACTAGACACGCTTTTAATTCGAGTTAATATGGATGAGAGTGAGGAAGCTAAGATAGCTAGGTTTGTGAGTGGCCTTCGAAGGGACATTCAAGACGTGGTAGAGTTACAAGAATATTCTTCTTTGGAAAATGTGGTGCACCTTGCTAGCAAAATTGAAAATCAACTTGCAAGGAAAAATGCTTTCAAAAATTCTTCTAAGGATAACTACTACCACTCTTCTTGGAAAAATAAAAATAACTCTTTTTCAAATATTCCTTCTAAGGACTCTACATTCAAACCTAGAGAGTCTAAGCCTTCCACTTCCAATTCTAGGCCTAAATCACCACCTAAATCGTCTAGTAAGAAGTGTTTTAAATGCTTAAGCTATGGACATATTGCTTCTAATTGCCCTACTAAACGAACTATGTATATGCATGATGGGGTAGGTGGTAGTGAGCATGAGTCCGAATCTTCTAGACATTCCTCACCTTCTAGATCCCTAAGTGAGAGTGAGAGTGAAAGCCCACATGAGGGTGACCTATTAGTAATAAGACGCATGCTTGGCCAAGTTTTAAAACCTTTTGATGAAACTCAAAGAGAAAATATTTTTCATTCAAGGTGTCTTATTAATGATAGGGTATGCTCTTTAATTGTGGATGGGGGGAGTTGTGCTAATGTGGCAAGCACAAGAGTGGTAGACAAACTTGGATTACCTACCATCTCTCATGCCAAGCCCTACAAGTTACAATGGTTGAGTGAGGTGCGTGAGTTAGTGGTGAACAAGCAAGTCCTCATTACATTTTCCATTGGCAAATATAAAGATGAGGTCTTGTGTGATGTTGTTCCTATGGAAGCCACACATATTCTTTTAGGTAGGCCATGGCAATTTGATAGAAAAGTTTTTCATGATGGCTTTACCAACAAAATGTCTTTTAACTTCCATGGGCACAAAGTCACTCTTAAGTCTCTCTCTCCAAAGGAAGTACATGAGGACCAAGTTAAAATGAGAGAAAAAAGAGAGAAAGAAAATGATCTAAAAAGTTCCAAGAGAAGCCTTCTCATGTCCACACAACAAGTTAAAAGGGTAATAGTTACTCAAAAGCCTATTTTTTTAGCTATTCCTAGGACTATTGACTGTGAGTCGGCTAAGGATAGTCCCACATGTTTGGACAATTTGGTAAAGGACTATGAAGATGTGATTCAAGATCCTCCTAAAGGCTTACCACCTCTAAAAGGGATTGAACACCAAATAGACTTAATGCCCAGGGTTTCTTTACCACATCGTCTAGCATATAGGACCAATCCCAAAGAAACTCAAAAAGAAAATGAAAAGGAAATTGAAGTACATGATAAACCGAGTCTTAATACCTTCTCAACTAAATCACTTTTGTTGACTCGTGCTACGCCTACAAGGTCTTCTTCTTTGTCATTTTCATTACCTAAGGTTCCTACTTCCACACCATATTGGATAAAGAATGTTAAGGATGATTTTTTCATATCTCCTATTTTACCAAATAATATCATTCCTAAACAATCTTTTCCAACATGGTCTGTGTATAGACCATCTTTTTTTGAACTCCCACCATTTCAAAGTGATAAGTCATGTTTGCCCATTTCTTCTTGTCTTCTCTTATATAATAGCAAACTGACTTTGTTTTATGCAGGAGTACTGAATTCGTGGACGAATTCTCTCCAACTCGGGGAGTATGATGGATATCCACTAGGAGAGGATTTTATTAATGAAGGAAGAGGATTTTCACCTACACATTTGAAGTTCTTCCTTCTAGTCTTCTCACAAATTAAAAGAAGTCAAAGAGAAGATCAAGCCTAAAGATAAAGAAGTCTACAAACTCTCAAATAATAGGCTTCATATTAAATATCTCTCTTTATAGTTTCTTTTAAATTGTAAATAATATAGAATAATGTTTAGAAAGGTGCTTAGAGGGAAACATGAGACACCTCTTTTGTAAAAGCATCTTTAGGCTTTAGTTTAGCAAATTCTAGAAGCTTGGGGAGTGAGCTTAGTAAGGGGGGTGTGATCTTAGGAGTTTTTTGGGTAGCTTAGGGAATAAGCTATGTAAATGACCAGCCCTTACTCCTATAAAAGGAGGGCTTAGGTCCTTCACAATTCAGATTGGAATTTTATAGTAGAGAGACTATACTCAAATTTGGAGAGAAATTGTGAGTCTTGAGTCTTCTTCTTCTTTGCCTTATCTTGTGAGCAATGGTGAGCTTCAAGTGGCAGCATTCCATCACTTATCTTGGGTCAAGGAACCAAGTGGCGTGAAGTGTTCTTCTAATTCTCAAAATCCAGCAAGCTTATCCTATAAGTGTTCTTCTTCTTTCATGTTCTATCAATTTCATTCGGTAGTTTTTAATTGCCTAGTCTTCCCTTTCATTTGCACCGTTTAAATTTGCATTTCCAGCTTTGTTCTTTGTTTCTATTCGGTTCAGTAGCTAGCTTTTCAATTCTGTCCAGTTTTTAATTCTTGTTCTTCATTCCTTGTGTTTTGATTCCATTTGACAATATATGGACTTCCATATGAGTCTTGGTTGGTGCTAAGTCTTGGTGAGTTCTTGAATTAGAACATTGATCCAATTCTAAAGTAAGGTGCCATTTATGACCAGCTCAAGTTGCTCCTAAGAATGTCAAAGAATCATGTATTCTTGTAGTTACATTCACATCATGTGGTATCTAGAGTCTAGGCTTGTTTTTGCTTAAATTTTGAGTTTCCTCTTTTCATCTTTGGTTTCCTCATGAGAGAGTGGAATAGGATTACATCTGTATTATTTTCAGTTCATTCTATAAACAAGTGTAATTCGTTCTTAATACTTTGTTTTTTCTGGTGTTGTAAGACAAGGAGTGTTGTGTGCTCTTGAGGTTGTCAAGATCAACATTTTTGGTGTGTGTTGTGCCAAAGGAAGTGTGTTTCTTGAGGGGTTCAAGGTCACTTCTTTGGTGGTTTTGTGTGTAATTTGTATTTGATTGCTTAGTGGATTGCCTAGTGGAGTCTGGGGTCTGGATGTAGCTCTTGGTTTAAGAGTGAATCAGTATAAACTGTTTGTGTATCTTTTTTTTTTCCTTAAACTCATTTAAATTCCGCTATTATTGATTTGCTGGTATAAACAATCGGTTGTTTCTACAACCGATTGTTTTTCTGGTGCTTTGTTGTTTTGTGCTTTATATCTTGGGTAACTGAATTTCTGATTGAGTTTCATTCAAAGGATTTTGTTCTAGCTTAAAAAGTTTTCGAAAACCCCTTTAAACAATTCACCCCCCCCCCTCTCTCTCTCGTTTAAGGCCATATATTCTAACATTATTAACTGAAAGTGAGAGTTATATGTATAATTTTTTCTATCACAAGTTAAAGATGGTACATGGGGCCAATTTTTCATTTGAAAGGGATAGTACTCCGATGATAGGTAAAATTTAAAATAATCCGCGAAAGAAATTGAGAGACTTACACAAATCCAACTAAAGCATTTTGTAAAAGAAATAAAAGATGTGCCCACATGATATATGAACAAAATCGAGAACACTATTCAAGTCAAGTAAAAAAAAATCATAAATGTTTTGAGTTGTTTATCAATAATTTTTCGTATACAACAATCATTGTATAGTGATGGACATTATTTCAACCCTTCTTTAAACAAGTCTCATTGCTCAAGACTTGAGGGACTGTGTAGTCGTGGACAGGATTCCAACCTATCTTAAGTAAGTCTCATCGTTTAAGACTTAAGTGGTTTGTAGTAGTAAGTGGAATTTTGACTCATCTATCACTCAAGACTAACTAGAAAAATTAAGATATGATTATTAGAAAATAAATTGGGAAATATTTGTCTTGCATCATTATAGAGGAATTTTTATCACAATCAAGCCTGAATAAATACACAATTTGGAACAAATCTTTTGGATAATATAATAAATTCTAATACGAGTAACTATGATCAAATAATAATTAATTAAAAAAAATGATAATGAGGCAAAAAAACACTAAGGATGTAGACATTAATTTTAGCAAAAGAATTATAAGTCTAAGAGAGTAGTTAACTATAAATAGGATCAATAAGGCCTAGAAAAAGACAACACATTTCAATGTCTAGCAAAGAGGTTAACTTATCTCTTGGTTAGAACAATTATGAAGAACATTGACAAGTTGGAAAATGAATACTTAGGTATCTCATTGGTACTTTGAAGAGTTTATTTATGTCTTGAGAGTGACAATTCGTGTTGAATGGTTACACATTAGCTAAGGAGTTCTTTTGAATGTAGAAATTCTTACAAGAGTTTGGTATTATCAAAAGAAAAATATATTTTGTGTTGTAATAGTGAAAGTGTGAAACATCTCAGTAAAAAATGGGCTTTTCAATCAAGTTCAAATGATATTGAGGTTTCTTCTATTGGGAGTGACACTGCAAGGTCTACAATCACACACACTCAACAAAATATTTTAATTTACGCAATTTTTACAAAAGAAAAAATTGCAAACTCTTTCAAAAGACACAACTATACAAGTTCTCAATAAACCCAAGAAACTATTGAATTGTGGTGAGAATTTGAAAAATACTCTTCATTTTTATAGTAGCTTCTTACCTTTCACTTCTTCATATTACTCAATATGAAATTTTTGTGAATACCTAATCGTCACCACTTTATTCAGCCCATTAAAAAAAAGAAAAAATGTGTTTTTTATAGGCTACCAACTTCTTATCCATTCTAAAAAATGCATCATTCTGCATGTTTTTTTTCGGGAAATAAAAAGAAACAAATCGGTTGTAGGTGGCTAGAGTTTTATTCTCCTAAAGTGGTGCTCCTCTTTTAAGCGATTAGGGTTGTTTTTCTACCTAGTGTTCTGAGATGGGGATGAATTCTTTCGGTTTTCATATTCCTTAGGGGTGTCTCAAGGATCAAGTTTGCTCTTCACAAGCCAAATGATCTTATGCGACTCAAGAACAAAAGAAGACTATTGCACAATCCTTGTGTGATATCCCTCTTTCATAGTTTCCTTTTCCTTGCATAAAGTGAGATTTGATATATGTTCAAATTTAGGAATGTTAATGTAGGTCGGCCTGCAACTCACTAGCAAAAATTGTGGGCAGACTCATTAATCCAACTGTTGACCCGCTTAAGCCTGTCTCGCATAACCCGTGACCCGCGTAAAAAGAAATATTTTTGAATTTTAAGTTAAGGCTCCCCAGCCCCAAGCTACATCACACATCTCATATTCTCCAGTTCCTTCATTCAATTGAATCCCTAAAACCTAATTAGGTATGCCTTCGCGTTTGCATCCGCTCTGTTGCGCACACACTTCGACTCCACCTCCGAGTTTGCTCCTCCTTCGCGTTCACACGTCCTCTACTCCATCCAGCTTCCCTGCAACTCCGACAACGCCCTCCACCATCGTCCTCCATCGTCATCTTTCTTCAAGTTTGTTCTACCTCTTATGAGATTGTATTATATGTATGTTTTTTCTTTGATTTACTATCTAAATCCATGGAGAACATTCGCTACAAGAAATTATTTATTTACATACCAACTATTACATATGAATACGAATCCATATGTAAAGTGAGTGTTACATACAAATATTTACATACGATTTTTTTCCTATTTAAACCAAAAGTGATTACATACAGATATAATTAATATGTAATTTTGATGCCATGAAGCGGGAATAATTACATATAGATTATATCAGTATTTACAACATTACATATTTAATTAAAAAAAATGGAAATAATTACATATGGATTATATTTCTATATAACGTAATATTTAATTAAATATGGAAATAGTTACATACGAATTATATCTGTATATAACGTATTTTATATTTAATTAAAAACTTGATATATTTGCATATTGGTTATATCTGTATGCAATATTTAAAAAAGCGGAAATAGTTACATATGGATATAATTTGATTGTACAGTATTACATACAGAATTAAAAAATAAAATGTTTTCTGAAAGTGTGCCATGTTTTTTTAAACACGAACCCATGAACTCATGAACCTTACTCTCTAAATTTCACCAAATCCACTGTGAAATCGAAACACATAAATCAAAAGTGAAAAATCGAAAGTCCTCAAAGCCAATCGAAATCCATTTCCTAAATTTCTCCTATCTTTCAGAAATCGAAAGCAATTACCAAACCCTGCAAGGAACTCTCATTCCCAAATCACACATTTCTTCCAGTTCCATTTGCAACGTTAGTTTTTGCAACCACCGTCTCAAATTTGGAAGGTGAAAGATTTGGCAATTGAGAGAGAGAGAAAGAGAGAGAGAGAGAGAGAGAGAGAGAGAGAGAGAGAGAGAGAGAGAGAGAGAGTAGGCAAACAGAAAGAGAAAAAGAAAGATTGGGGTAAATTTGTTGGCAAAGTGTTTTAGTGGGTTTGTAAAGTTTAGCACTTTGGTATGATGAATTGGTCTGATTATTTGTGATAGTGTAGTGAGTTGAGGCAGGCTTAGGATAGGAAAAAAGTGGTTGTTAATTTTGTGAACCCAAGAAAAGAAAAGGTGTTTGCATAGTAGAATCCCGTTTTTACTTATCCTAGATATACGATGAAAGGTCCCGATTTTTGGACAACTCTAAATGAGTAGATCTACCATACAACTGTCAACGTGGCACAAAAAATATTATTTTATTTGGATTGTGGGGCCCAGGAAAAATCTAAACATTTAGTGTTTAGGGTGCGGTAGAATGTGAAATTAGGTTTTAAGAAAGGGGCTGAGTTTAGGTTTCTTCTTCTCCACCACATCATCTTCCAGTTCTCCGCAAGCTATTTGTTCGAAGTTCTCCGCAACCTTTATGTGCAGCGGCGTTCGTCGTTGTCCTATGTGCATGTGTTTTCAGGGTGGTTTGGCAGTGGTGTCGTATTCGACATCCTCCTTTCACGGTGGTTGGGGGGCGGTGTCGTCTTCAACATCCTGTTTTCACGGTGGTTGGGTGGCGTTCTCCTCTTGGACATCCTCTTTTCAAAGTTAATACATTTATTTTTTTCATTTGTTTATTAAGCGAAACCTTGATGTTGTGTAATTTTTGTTGTTGGGTCATTCCTATTATTTGTCCTGTGGTGACCCTTGTATGAGCCAAACCTGATTTTTTCCACAGACTATTAGGATAAATGTATATTCGTATTTCATGTTGGGTTTACTTTGTGGGTTTGTATTTCACTATTATTGTAGTATTTTATTTTATAGTAGCATGTTAGGATACACAAAGAAAAGGGATTGGTGGAGCAACTCAGTTAGAGTTGTCAAAAAATCGGGACCCATTTTTCTGGAGTATGACTTGATTTTTTGTGGAAAATATTGTTGTTGGAAATATGTGTCTTGGTGTATAAATAATACAGAGTGATTGTTTGGAATGTTAGGTTGATGAGGTACCAAAATTTTTAAGGAAATTCTGTAATGTTGACATGGATAAGAAAGGTAAAAAGAGAGTGTTGGTGTTAGTGTAGATGTTGGTTGGGGAAGGGCACGAGGTGGGGAGAAAGTGGGTTAAATCAGTTTTTTATAGGCCATCAAAGTAGGATAGTGTGAAGTAACCACAATGTTCACTAAATTTAAAGGGTTGCAGTATCTGGTGACCCTAGTAGGAGTATGTGGTGACCCACATTACAATTCCTGCACAGACCTAACAGGTGAACTTTTTCTTGAATTGTCAATTGTGTCCATGTTGGTTAGGGAGGGACACGAGGTGGGGAGAAAATGGGTTAAATGAGTTATTTAGAGGCTGTGAGAGTAGGACCGTGTGAATTAACCACAAAATTTAGTCTAGTTAGAGAGTGACAGTATGTGGTGACCCTTCAGGGAATATGTGGTGACCCACTTTACACTTCCTGTACAAACCTAGTGAAACTTGTTATGGAAATATGGAGTGAGTGTTCATGTTTGTTGGGATGGGCATGATGTGGGGAGAAAGTATGTTAGATTAGAACTTTAGAGGACATGAGTGTAAGGCAATGTCAAGTGAGCAGAAATCCAGTAAACTTAGAGGGTTGTAGTATGTGGTGACCCTAGTAGGAGTATGTGGTGACCCACATTACACTTCCTGCAAAGACCTAACAGAGAAACTTTTTCTTGAAATGTCAATTGTGTTCGTGTTGGTTAGGGAGGGACACGAGGTAGGGAGAAAGTGGGTTAAATGAGTTACTTAGAGGTTGTGAGAGTAGGATTGTATGAATTAACCACAAAATTCAATCAAGTTAGAGAGTGACAATATGTAGTGACCCTTCAGGGAATATGTGGTGACCCACTTTACACTTCCTGTACAAACCCAGTGAAACTTGTTATGGAAATATGAAATGAGTGTTCATGTTTGTTCGGATGGGCATGATGTGGGCAAACTTTTTCTGAAAATGGGAAGTGAGTGTTCGTGTTGGTTGTAGTGGGGCATGAGGTGAGGACAAAGTAGTTTAATTAAAGTGTTTAGAGACCATGAGTGTAGAGCAGTGTGAACTGGGCACAAAATTCATTCAACTATGTGAATATAATCAAATGGTGACTAGGGATGGCAAAGCGGGGCGGACTGACCTTTTCAACCCGCTAACCCGCATTAGCCCGCCCTGCATTAACCCGCGGCCTGCGCGGGCCAGCAGCGGGGCGGGGCGGGCTGGCCCGCTAACCCGCAAGAAAAAAAAATGGATGAAAATTTTTCTAAGGCGGCATCCAATGTTATTGAAATGGAAGAATGTCAATAATGTTTATGTTTAATGTTTTTGAATTTATGTTTATGTTTATGTTTAATGTTTTGGAATTAGGTATTTTTAATGTTTTGGAAGTAGAAGAATAGTGATATTTGATATTTATCTTAATGTTTAATGTTTTGATGTTTGACTATGTTTGAAAAGGAAGAAAAAAAAATTTAGGTTTGATAGTAACAATTATATAGATTTAATTTGACAATTTTTTAAGAAAAAAATGTAAAAAAAAAAAAGAAAAACCCGCAGGCCAGCTCTTATGCGGGGCGGGGCGGGTCGGGAATTCTAGCCCGCAATAACTTTGCGGGGTGGGCCAAACGCGGGGTGAACCAATGCGGGGCGGGCTAGCCCGCTTTGCCACCTCTAATGGTGACCCTATAGGGAATATGTGGTGACCCACACTTTACTTCCTGCACATACCCAGGGAAACTTTTTCTTGGAATGGGAATTGAGTGTTCGTCTTGGTTGTAGTGGGGCATGAGCTGGGGACAAAGTGGTTTAATATGTGATGACCCACATTACACTTCGTGCACAGACCCAATGAAACTTTTTCCTGAATATGGGAATTGAGTGTTCATGTTGGTGAAGGGTGGGCCATGAGTTGGGGAGAAAGTGGGTTAAATGGGTTCTTTATAACCCAGAAGAGTAGGAAAGTGTGAATTAACCACAAAATTCACTCAACTTAGACAGTTACAGAATGTGGTGACCCTAGAGGGAATATCTAGTGACCCACATTATAGTTCTATAACAGAGGTAGGGTAACTTTTTCTTAAAATGTTAGGTTTGTTCTGTTATTAGTTAGGGTGGGGTGGGGAATAATGTAAGGTTTTTGTCCTTCTTATGTTCCTTGTGTTGAGCCAAAGTCAATTTATTGCATAAGCACATTTACATAATACATTAACTGTGAATTGTTTGATTTTTTAAAGATTGATGTTCTTTCATTGTTGTTTGGTTTTGAATAACGTATTCATTGTTGTTTTTTTATGTTTTCTAGGATATAATGACAACTCAAGAAAGTAGTCATGCAAAATCTTTTGTGGATGATAAGGCTTGATTTCCAATATGATTAATTTTCTTAGGCATACGATGACATCACATTCTTAGTAAAGTGTACATTTTTTTATAAATGCAAGTTTTTAGGCATTATTGCAGGCCTAAATTTTTGGGAAGTTTGCACAAAACCTTAAGTGCTGAAGAAAAGTGTATTATTCAGTCAACCCCCTTTGGTTGGCTAATTGTGTTGGATGGGAACCTGAAATTGAGTCGTTGCCTTTTAAGGGAGTTATCTACTAGGTGGGTGGAGAGAAGTCATGGTTTTCTAGTTAGTTCTAGAGTTGTCCCATTTAGTTTGTTAGATGTTTGTTTAGGTATAGGTCTTAGAGTTGTGGGAGACAAATTTGACTTAGAAAAATCAGAAAACAATTGTAAGAGTAGGAGTTTTTTTAAAAGTAGTCATGTATCTGTGAAAATGATTTATGATGAAATTGTTAAACATCGTAATGAATGTTCCATAGATGACTTTTGCAGGCTGGACATCTTGATAGGAATGTTAGAGTTTTTATTTCCAAGTAGAATGGGTTTTGTTCCTGGTGGGTTGTTTAGGGTTGTGGATGATCTGCGCGAATTGGGTAGGTTTAATTGGGGAGGTTTAGTTTATGACTTTTTGGTTGAGAGTTTGTGTTCAGCTTCAATGTGTATGAGGAGGAAAACTAATGCTACATATATCCATGTTCGTGGTTGTGTGTACTTGATGCAGGTAATTTAAAATGTTTACTTCGTATGTGTAATGATTCCCATACATTTTCTGGTTACTGGCATTAATTTGACATGAATTGTTTCGATATGGGCTCTTGAACATTTGTTCTCTTACAAGCGACAAATGCCGAGAATTGGAAATAGATATCCTCGTATCACACATTGGATGGATGTTAGGCTGGGTGACATTGAAATTGCATTTGGACTGCAACAAAATGTGGTGTGTAGAATACATTGAAATTTTTTATTTAATGTACAATACTTAGTTTTTTTTTTCATTTATGTTGGTATTTGTTGTTTGCGTGAACAGGTTATTGTGGACTTATCTGTTAGAATGTATGGCTTTAAACGAGAGGGGGTGGATTGTTTAAGAGGGGTTTTTGAAAACTTTTCAGCTAGAACAAAATCTTTTGTATGAAACTAAATCAGAAATTCAGTTAGCAAAGAAATTAAGCACAAAACAGCAAAGCACCAGAAAAACAATCGATTGTTTCTGCGAAACAATCGATTGGTTATACCAGTAAAACAATAACAGTTGAATTTAAATGAGTTTAAGGGAAGAAAGAGATACACAAACAGTTTATATTGGTATACTCTTAAACCAAGAGCTACATCCAGTCCCTAGAAGCCACTGGGCAATCCACTAAACAATCAAAACAGATTACACACAAACCACCAAAGAAGTGACTTGAACCCTTCAAGAAACACACTCTCTTTGGCAGAACACACACCAAGAATGTTGATCTTGACCACCTCAAGAGCACACAACACTCCTTGGCAACAACACCAGAATTTACAGAAAATTCAGAACAAATTACACTTGTTTACAGAACAATCTGAAATCAATACATATATTCCACTCTTTCTTGAGAAAACCCAAAACTTGATGTGAATGTTCAAAACTTGAAAGCAATCTTTCACAACCGAAAAACTCAAATCTATTTTTCTTCTTTGTTATAAAACATAAACAAACTATTTATATCTTTCAAAGATTGGTCAAAGCATTTAATAGAGGAGCGTATTCAGTTGGAAATCATTTAAAGCACACTCAACTAAAAAAACAGAATTTTGTTAGGATTTTCAAAGAAACAATCGATTGAAACCACGAAACAATCGATAGTTTTGGTTTGACAGCAAGTCAACCAACCGAAACAGTTTTCAACCTTTTCAAAAACACCTAAGAGTAAAACAACCAGTTGTTTCGACAAAACAACCAGTTGTTTCGACAAAACAACCGGTTGTTTCGACAAAACAACAGGTTGTTTTTCACTTACTTTGGAAAACACTTTAAACTCAAAAAGGTTTTTAAACACATTAGCTTTAGATTCAACAAAGAGTGGATTACACATTTAAACTACCCAGATCCTATCCTAAACACAGCAGCAACTTCAGTCTTGCATCAAACACTTGGATTTGGATTCTTCAAAGCCTTTGATCACTCTTGATCAACATTATCTGCGTCCAATGAAGAGTTGCAAAAAGAATTCGTTGTACAAGCATTTGAGGTAGTTCGACGTGGATTTACAACTGACATGTAAAAAAAGGACTATGGTAAAATGAAGGTGAAAGTAGTTGATATGCTTCGCCAAGCAAAGGAACAACAGGTTGTCATCAGCAATTTGGATAAGGAGTTGAAAGAGTTACAAGAATTTTTAAGTGCACGTGCAAAATCTTATGTGCGTGATAGTCCTTCTGTAGATGATGACGAACATCTGTAGACGTCTTACGTTGATGATAAAGACGAACCCGATGAGCAAGGCATACCTGAAAAACAAGGCGTACCTGAAGAGCAAGGCCTACCCGATGAACAAGGCTTACCCGAAGAGCAACATGTACCCGAACAACAAGACGTAGTCAAAGAGCAAGATGTAACCCAAGAGCAAGACGTACCCAAAGACCAAGATGGGGGAGAAGAAAAAAGTAACATATTCACCCGAGTGAAGCATAGAGCAAGGAAACGTGCAAAGTCGGCTGTGATGAAATCACCATGGACTAGGTATGGAAAGGGAAAAAAATGATTTTGTTAGTCATAATTTAAAGGGATCATACATGACATGTTTAGTACTTAGGTATGTTTCTTACGAAGTAGTTGTTAGGAATGATACATGTTTATTTCATTGGGTGTAATGTGGTTAGAGAATTTAAGACATGTATTTAGCAACTGCGTTGTAATTTTAGTAACTGTAATTTGGTTGGACTTTTTGAAGTGTTTTTTAATTTTAATTGTCTTCCATTTATGTGGTTGAAGTGAACATATTTTTTAAATTTGAATGTATGGCAGTGTCAACACACATAAACTAAGTTCATACAAGCTAAGAAGGACAAGTAACCAAAAAATTCACTTAACACATGTAATAAGCATTGTTCAAACATGTGCTTATAAATTATAAATACAATTTTGTATCCTCAATTATATAATAATAGTCTTCATTGTGCATATAGGCATGTTTGTAAGATGTGGAAGTTTAAACCATCCTTGAATGTCGGATTCTGTCTTCCTCCATCTTATTCAATATTTTCAATTTCTTTGCATCTGAATATATTTTGGATATTGAAATGTGAATTACAATATTGGATATAGGACATTGTTTTTAAGTATATAATTTTTTTGAAACTGTACCTAAAAATTGGTGGATCGCGTATTACTAGATGACAACAATGAACTTCCTCTTCAGATGGTCAAATTTGAAAACCTATAGGCATGAATGAGATGGTGTACATATGTCAAATTTTAAAACCTATAGGCATGAATATTGTAACAAAAGGCACACTTGTTTGTGCTATAGTTATAATGAAAGTCACATACCTTAACAATGTTGTTTACGATTATATTAAGGTAGAATACTCTTTGATTTGGACTAAATATGGCTACCTATAACAACATTAATGCTTTCATGAAATCTGGTATGGACTTATTTGAAAAAAGAGTTTTATGGAAGATAAATACATTCTTTAGCACTAAGACTGATCCTACTGCAATTTGTGATCCAAATTCCGGATCTTTTAACACCTTTGCGTGTACACTTGCTCTAACTGTTCCAGTTGGATCCTATAATAAAGATGTGTATAATAGTGATTTTTGTGTTGCATAAAGTGAAAGGATCGAAAGAGTACATAAGCCATATAATACCTTAATAGTTATTAACATGTCTCCTAAACCATTTGGTTGACATTCTTTCACAACACAAGTAAGCAAGGGAAAAACAGAATGTTGCTTAATGTTAGCCAAAGAAGATATCTTCTCACAATTATGTCCATCAATTTGTCCTTAAAAAAAAATACTTTTTTTGCACACCAATAACTGTTAAACTGTAAATGATTGTCATAACATTACCATGAAAGTTGAGAAAATGATGTGCCCAATTCCATGGGTTGGAATCAAAATCACGCCTATGATTTTCGTTAGCTATATTGTTTATAAATTCTTGAGTGTTGACTGCTTCTTTGGAGTTGCGATTAAGGATAACTGCTTGCACATTACCGGCTTGGCCTGAAATGAGACTTGTGTTGGTGTTACAACGGTGCATGAAGCTTGTAAGGTCACTGATGTCAATGTCAAGGTTTTCCCATTGCTCCATTGAAAGTGATAGTGAACACAACAAAGCTAAAGTATGATTGAATACTATTTTGATGTTTCAAAACATGCAGTATAGTGGTTTAGCAATGGTTTCTTCTTTGTCTAAGAAAGAACCATCCAAACGACGGTGGTGCACTCTTGAATTTGACATATCTATAGCATTTATTTGAAGCACTTTTTATGACAACATTTATTTGAAGCATTTTTTATGACAGCATTCATTTCAACCACTTTAGATTAATTATGACAGCACAGTGGTATTTATTATTCTGGCACAATTGTCACTTCAGCACAGTGGTGGTTGAGTTGCATTATTACAACTCCTTTCCCACAAGTAGCACCATTTTCGTGGCTTTATTGCATACAACACCCACCACCTTCCATTCTCATCTTCCACCACCAGCATTTGGCCTTTTGCAGCGTCAAACATTTATTTTTTTGCAGTGTTGTTTAAGGTGGCACCCACATGTATTAATATATTGAGTCTTCATCCACCTCCTTCATTCCATGTACTCCAATGAGTGCATGACCCACAAGTTTTGCACATATTTAATACACATGTATTTATTAGAGTTATACACAATGTTAGGGCATTTTAATTAAAGTTTTCATTGTTTGGTTGGAGTTCATGCATGAAACTTCATTTTTTATGCCAAACCATGCAATATTTGGACATTTCACTTTAATAGGAAAAAAAACCCTACTTGTCATTCTATTTCCAAAAACTATAATTCTGAACAATGTGTTTGTTTACAAATAATCTGTAAAATGTGATGACAATAACAAGTATGGTTGCATATGAGCTGTGTTAAACCTCTTAATTGTGTAATTTTTCGCACCAAATATTGTGGGACCTTATTACATATTTTAGTTCCAAAGTCACAAAAAACCCTAGTTTTGATAAAAATTTGGACATATTTGTTAACAAATAACATGTGTTAATTTGCGATATGAAATTTGTATATAATGCAGCTTTGGATAGATATGGATAATATTTCTCTTGATGACATTTCCTTGTTTGATGACGGTCAACCTTCGCAAGAAATTGATAACATAGGTCCTGATGTTAAAGATGTTAGTGAAATAGTTCCTATCGTTGGCATGTCATTTGACAACGCATATGCTGTTAAAATTTTTTACAGAGAATATGCCATCAGAAAAGGTTTTAGAATTAGAACAAGAAGTTCGAAGAGAGGAAAAGACAAAGAATTAAGATACTTCTTGTTGGTTTGTGCAAGAGCGGGAAAATATATGTCATACATTCTCACTGAAGTTAACACCCTTCCAACTCATAAACATGAATATCCAGCTCGTATTACTATTGACATCAAAGACAATAAGTGGTATATCATGATAGTGCACGAAGAACATTCACATGACATGAGCCCAACCAAGTCTAGGTTATTTAGAGGAAATAGAACAATAAGTTTACACGCAAAAATAGTGGTTGATATAAATAATGACGCTAGAGTTCGGATAAATAAGACTTTTCAATCTTTTGTTTCTGCAGAGAGTGGGTATGACAATATGGAATTTGTTGAACGAGATGTCCGTAATTATGTTGCCAAAAGTAGAAGAGCGTTGGGGAAGGAAGGAGATGGCAAAGCACTCTTAAATCATTTTTATCATATGAGGGAACTTAACCCCCAATTTTACTTTGACATTGATTTAGGTGATGATAATCGCATAAGTCATGTATTTTGTGCAGATTCAAGAAGTCGTGCAACATGTGATAGTTTTGGAAATTTTTTGTGCTTTGATACGACATATTTGACGAATAAGTATGATATGTCATTTGCACCATTTATCAGTGTTAATCCTCACAGGCAGTGCATTTTGTTAGGATGTGGACTCCTTTCTTCGGAAGACACTGATGCATTCGTGTGGTTATTTGAAAGTTGGTTTCGTTGTATGTCACACAAACCATCCCAAGTCATTGTCACAGATCAATGTAGGGCAATGAAAAATGTTGTTGAAGTTGTCTTTCCCAAAGCGTGACACAAGTGGTGCTTATGGCACATAATGAAGAAAATACCAGAAAAGCTTCAAGGATATACGCAATATAAAGGTATGAAACGTTATTTAAAAAATGTAGTGTATGAGTCGACAAATGTTGATGTTTCTATATCCTCGTGGGGTAATTTCATAAGTGAATATGAGTTATGCAACAATGATTGGTTGAACACATTATTTGAAGAACGGACACGGTTGGTTCCTTGTTACCTTAAAGGGTTTTTTTGGGCAGACATGTCCACAACACAATGAAGTGAGACCATGAATGCATTTTTCGATGGGTATATTAATTCCATGACATGTCTCCAACAATTTGTGCACCAATATGATAATGCACTGCAGCATAAGGCAGAATTTGAGTGTGAAACACACTTTGCTTGCACGAAAATATGTGGATTGATCGAACACGGGTCAGTGCTGAAGGGGTCCATTTTAGGTGGCACGAAAATATTTGAATTGACCGAAAACGGGGCAATGCTGAAGGGGTCCATTTTTCTTTGCACGAAAATATTTGGATTGACCGAAAATGGGGCAGTGCTGAAGGGGTCTGTGTTAACTTCCACGAAAATATTTGGATTGACCAAAAATGGGTCAGTGGTCAATGAGTCCAGTTTAGCTTAAACCAAAAAATTTGGATTACGCCAAAAAGGTCCAGTGCTGGAACAGGTCCACTTAATATTTCATTGATCCAAAATATGCAGTGGTGAAAGGGGTGTTATTTAGGTTACAAAAAAAATTGGACTAAGGCAATATTTTCTGAATAAGGTAATGTTTCATTCTCTCTTTCAATTGATATTTTTCGTTTTAGACTCAACAATTACTTTCCTTTTCCACCAGATTCTCCCACATGCATGGAGTGGAGAGGTAAAATTAGGTGATGATAATCGCATGTCATGCATTTTGGGCAGATGCAAAAAGTCGTGCAGCATGGGATAGTTTTGGAGAATTTTTGTGCTTTGATACGACGTATTTGAAGAATAAATATGATATGCCATTAGAACCATTTATCGGTGTTAATCATCGCGGGTAATCCTTTTTGTTAGAATGTAGACTCCTTTCTTCGGAAAACACTAATGCATTCGTGTGGTTATTTGAAAGTTGGCTTCGTTGTATGTCACACAGACCACCCCAAGGCATTGTCACAGATCAATGTAGGGCAATGAAAAATGTTGTTGAAGTTATTTTTCCTAAAGCGCGACACAGGTGGTGCTTATGGCACATAATGAAGAAAATACCAGAAAAGCTTCAAGGATATACGCAATATAAAGGTATGAAATGTTATTTAAAAAGTGTAGTGTATGAGTCGGAAAATATTGATGTTTTTATGTCCTCGTGGGGTAATTTCATAAGTGAATATGACTTATGCAACAATGATTAGTTGAACACGTTATTTGAAGAACAGGCACGGTGGGTTCCTTGTTACCTTAAAGGGTTTTTTCAGGCAGGCATGTCCACAACACAATGAAGTGAGAGCATGAATGCATTTTTCGATGGGTATATTAATTCCATGACATGTCTCCAACAATTTGTGCACCAATATGATAATGCACTACAACATAAGGCAGAATTGGAGTGTGAAGCACACTTTGCTTGCACGAAAATATTTGGATTGAGCGAAAACGGACCAGTGTTGAAGGGGTACATTTTAGGTTGCACGAAAATAATTTGGATTGAGCAAAAATAGGGCAGTGTTGAAGGGGTCCATTTTTTCTTGCACAAAAATATTTTGGATTGACCGAAAACGAGGCAGTGCTGAAGGGGTCCATTTTAACTTCCACGAAAATATTTGGATTAACCAAAAATGGGTCAGTGGTTTATGGGTCCAGTTTAGCTTAAACCAAAAAATTTGGATTACGCCAAAAAGGTTCAGTGCTGGAACAGGTGCACTTAATATTTCATTGATCCAAAATATGCAGTGGTGAACAGGGTGCTTTTTAGGTTACAAAAAAAATATTGGACTGAGGCAATATTTTCTGACTAAGGTAATGTTTCATTCTCTCTCTCAATCGATATTTTTCGTTTTAGACTCAACAATTAGTTTCCATCTCCACCAGATTCTCCCACATGCATAGAGTGGAAAGGTAAAATTAGGTGATGATAAACGCATACGTCATGCATTTTGGGAGGATGCAAGAAGTCATCCAAAATGGGATAGTTTTGTAGATTTTTTGTGCTTTTATACGACATATTTGATGAATAAGTATGATATGCCATTTGCACCATTTATCGGTGTTAATCATCACGGGCAGTCCATTTTGTTAGGATGTGAACTCTTTTCTTCAGAAGACACTGATGCATTTGTGTGGTTATTTGAAAGTTGGCTTCATTGTATGTCACACAGACCACCCCAAGGCATTGTCACAGATCAATGTCCGCAATGAAAAATGTTGTTGAAGTTATCTTTCCCAAAGCGTGACACAGGTGGTGTTATGGCACATAATGAAGAAAATACCAGAAAAGCTTCAAGGTTATACGGAATATAAAGGTATGAAACGTTATTTAAAAAGTGTAGTGTATGAATCGGCAAATGTTGATGATTTTATGTCCTCGTGGGGTAATTTCATAAGTGCATATGAGTTATGCAACAATAATTGGTTGAACACGTTATTTGAAGAACGGGCACGGTGGGTTCCTTGTTACCTTAAAGGGTTTTTTTGGGCAGGCATGTGCACAACACAACGAAGTGAGAGCATGAATGCATTTTTCGATGGGAATATTAATTCCATGACATGTCCTAGAATTTGTGCACCAATATGATAATGCACTGCAGCATAAGGCGGAATTGGAGTGTGAAGCGCACTTTTCTTGCACAAAAATATTTGGACTAAGCGAAAACGGACCAGTGCTGAAGGGGTCCATTTTAGGTTACACGAAAATAATTTGGATTTAGCGAAAATAGGGCAGTGTTGAAGGGGTCCATTTTTTCTTACACAAAAATATCTGGATTGACAAAAAACGGGGCATTGCTGAAGGGGTCCATTTTAACTTCCACAAAAATAATTGGATTGACCAAAAATGGGTGAGTGGTCAATGGGTCCAGTTTAGCTTAAACCAAAAAATTTGGATTACGCCAAAAAGGTCCAGTGCTGGAATGAGTCCACTTAATATTTCATTGATTCAAAATATGCAGTGGTGAAGCGGGTGCTTTTTAGGTTACAAAAAAGATATTGGACTGAGGCAATATTTTCTAAATAAGGTAATGTTTCATTCTCTCTCTCAATCGATAGTTTTCGTTTTAGACTCAACAATTAATTTCCTTCTCCACCAGATTCTCCCACATGCATAGAGTGGAAAGGTAAAATTAGGGTTCACCAAAGAATTTGGAGACATTCTCTGTGCCGAAACCTTAAATCCTAAACCCAAGGACATTCTTCCACAAGGATTGTTCCCCCTCAACCACATTCTACCCTCTTCCAGACTATTATCCCTACACAAGGACGAGGTAATTTATACATCCATTTGTGCATGACCATAACTATGTTGTTGTCCCTCAATTCTACACTAAATTATGGATAGGTTTTATATGTGTCAAAATTAAATGCACATTAGGTGTTTGTTATATTGCTTCTGTGTTTAAAAAGTTGTTTATTTAGGAAAATATGCACTCATTGTTATTGATGGCTTTTATACGTGACATACATATGAATGCCTTTTATATGTGCCAAATTTAAATGCACATTAACTGTTTGATATATTGCTTATGGCTTTTTAATGTTTTCTATTTCGGAAAATATGCACTATTTGACGAAGGAACTTGTCACAAATGGCTCCAAAAATAGTAAAGCGCACACAGAAGGGGTCCACAACACACGCTGAAGGAAAGCAACCAATGGTCGAACCCTCCAGACATAAATTGTTTAGGGATGAGTTCCGCAAGGAGCGATATGAAGCCATAAAGCATTGGACGATTATTCCAGAAAGACAAGTTAAATTAGAGGAAGGAGAATACTCTGATTTTGCTGAAGAACTAACACGGAGGAAATGGAGACAATTAGCTATGTCGGTTGACAAATACGATCCAAGTGTTGTTCTTGAATTTTATTCCAATGCGTGGCCTGTGAAAAAGGGTGAGACTGACCTCAAATCCAAAGTAAGAGGCAAGTGGATTCCATACGATAGGAATACCATCAATGAGTGTTATTAACATAAACTATACATATCAAAACAAAAACATAAATTCCACTATCCACTCACAGCAAAAAAAGGATTAAAGGAAAAACGTTGGACCCTTCCATTCTTTTGAAGTTGATCAACCATGAACAACCCCGTTGCAATGAACATCACCTAAAAACAAATTCCAACGAATTAAGTTTTCAAACAATTACATAATACAACACACAACTATCACTTCTAATTATACCATGTTGTCAACTCTGGCTTTCAGAGATAAGGACTGCAGGTTCGAACCGGTCAATATTTTGCCTTCAATGTTAACAACAACACTAAAACAAGAACATAAATTCGTCAGCATACAAAAAATAAAATTAATGGTTATTCAGTATTTTAACTTAGTGGTTTCTAGGAATTTCGACCAACAAACACAACGTTCTATACATCTTCAACATGTCAATAGGATGTGGGCTTCAACCACCTGAGTCTGAAGGAGGTGACCTTCGAGGACGTGACCTCGTGTTGTCCTTAGGTACAGGTGTGGAACATGACGAATGGTTTTGTTTGTGCAGTGGTTCTTTTACCACTCGTAATTGGTCCTCAACATCACATATCCTCTTGTTGTTCTGAAGAAGTACAAATTCGCACATATTATGCTCGTTACAAACTATCTCCCACTCACTTGGAGAATAGGCAGTATATTCATGATGTTCCTCTCCAATTTTGAGGGCTTCTTTAACAATGTTCAGTCCTTCCTCGACTTCAGTCACTGCCCAATCCCATACAATCTACAATAACAACTTCTTTGTTATGATCAACATATAAAAATACACGAATGTCAGTGAAGGTCTTAAACACACAATTAAATACCTCAGCAACAGAGAACGCTTCATTTAAACTGCTTGATCGAATCTTTACACACGGCCACTGCAAAAACCTCCGAAAAGATATTGTATGGGTTTCTACAGGGGTGCCAAGGCCAACATGTTGAACAACCCAAAGCTGCCTCAAAAAATTAATGTTAGTAATTTAAAACTAAATAAATGTAATAAAGTTAAAGTACATAATTATTTCTCATAATTATCACTAACCTGCAAAACAGGAACGTAACCAGCCAAATAAATTTCACGACCATTCGTTTGATTGTTATATACCTCGGATGACCGTGTTAAACTATAAACTATTAAGTCATACACTGCATCGCCCCAATTGTATTCATCTAATGCATCTAAATTATCTAAAACCTTAAAAGGAAATGAAGAAAAAGTTCTAGAAGTCCTAGGCAAAAAGACAACATATAATAAAAGAAGTATGTACAATGGGCAGAATTCATCAACTTTTTTTTTCCTATAAACTTTCTTCCCCAATTTTTTCCAAAAGAATATCTATCTTTATGTCCTCTCCTCCAAAGACCTTATTCACCAACCCACCACCATCATCCTGCAAATATAATTCTTCACCCACCACTCACAACCCCAATGTGAAACACACATCAACAACCTTAAAAGGTACTAAATGTTGTCTGATCCTAAAACAATTATCATCAACACTCCACCTACTAATCAATTCGCGAAGAAGGGGACTTGATATGTCCAATTCTTCTTCTAAGTGGAGCATCCACTTAAAGGGGGTTGCCTCTAATCTTTGTCGCTGCAATGAAGTTAAATTTCTATTGATGTTGACAATATGTTCAGGTTGCACTATGTGTCTTACTCGAATCTACAAAATAAACGTGCAAGGGAAATGTTTAAATTGAATATAATTACATAATTTCATAATTAACTATCAACTATCAACCTAGTAATATATTAAATCAAACCTTCAGTTTGCTTCCTTCATGATCAAACTTTTCACCGTCATACTTCCCCATCCAACCAGGATAACCCTTTTCAAAACTGTTCAAAAGAAAATATATCAACCAATTCATCCAAAAGAAAATAAACAAATTAAGAGAAAATGTATTCTGAAAATGTGTGTGTGCAAGAACACCTAATTTAATTCAGTTTGTCCCCACCTCATGCCCCTCCCCAACCAAGACGAACATTCACTTGACATTTCCAAGAAAAGTTTCCCTGGGTCTGTGCAAGAAGTGTAATGTGGGTCACCAGATGTTCCTACTTGGGTCACCACATACTGCAATCCTCTAAGTTGACTGAATTATTGCTCACTTGACACTGCCTTGCACTCATGCCCTCTAAAGACTTGATCTAACTCACTTTCTGCCCACATCGTGCCCACCCCAACCAACACGCACTTCACATTTCCAGAGTAAGTGTGCATTGGGTCTGTACAAGAAGTCTAATGTGGGTCACCACATGTTACTACTTGGGTCACCACATATTGCAATCCTCTAAGTTGAGTGAATTTGTCATCACTGGACATTGCCTTACACTCATGGACTCTCAAAACCTAATCTAACTCACTTTCTGCCTGCATCATGCCCACCCCAACCAACATGCACTTCACATTTCCAGAATAAGTTTGCACTGGGTCTGTACATGAAGTCTAATGTGGGTCCCCAGATGTTCCTACTTGGGTCACCACATACTGCAATCCTCTAAGTTGAGTGAATAATTGCTCACTTGACACTGCCTTGCACTTATGCCCTCTAAAGACCTGATCTAACACACTTTCTTCCCACATCATGCCCACCCCAACCAACACGCACTTCACATTTCTAGAAGAAGTTTGCACTGGTGTGTACATGAAGTCTAATGTGGGTCACCAGATGTTCCTACTTGGGTCACCATATACTGCAATCCTCTAAGTTGAGTGAATTTGTGATCACTGGACACTTCCCTACACTCATGGACTCTCAAAACCTGATATAACACACTTTCTGCCCACATCATGCCCAACCCAACCAACACCAACACCCTCTTCACATTTACATAATAAGTTTGCACAGGGACTGTGCAGGAAGTATAATGTGGTCACCACATATTCCTACTATGGTCACCACATACAACAATGCCCTAAGTTGAGTGAATTTGTGATCACTGGACACTTCCCTACACTCATGGACTCTAAAATCTTATCTAACGCATTTTCTGCCGACATCATGCCCACCTAAACTAACACCAACACGCACTTCACATTTCGAGAATAAGTTTGCAAAGGGATTGTGCAGGAAGTCTAATGTGGTCACCACATATTTCTACTAGGCTCACCACATACAACAATCCTCTAAGTTGAGTGAATTTGTGATCACTGGACACTGCCCTACACTCATGTTGCATATTGTGATTTCGGTATATAGATGGATAAAAACAACTCTACATAGATGGATAAAAACAACTCAACAAAAAGGATATGGTGCAAACTATGTTTCTTCATATTTATTGGGTTTATTGAACGACTATCCAACTGTATATAACTAGGGGAAAAAATCAGAGGAAAAAAAGTATTGTTGGAAATCATTAACCATAAAATTGGAAACAAAAAGATCTTATTGTAGTATGACATTTTACCTCATGGGCATGTTTGGTTGCATTCTGGTGCCCTGCTTCACATAAATAACATTTTTTATACATAAAGAGATGCAAAGTCACACATATTTTTACAATGATGCTATACAAAATTAAGAGCATCTCATGATAATTTCTTATATATAGATTACAAATTCAGATTCTCATTCCCTTTTGTCAACCACACTCTCTTTTTGAGCATTTTATAACAATGATTGGTTAAAAAGTATTTGTTGCTTAGAACAGTCTATGTCACATCTAGGTAACAGACAATTACAATGACACTAGACTCAAGCTTCAAAGCTTAATGTAATGTTTATTTTGCATCAGGGTATTGACAGCATGGCGCTAGCTTCTACAGATTTTGGAGTTGCAATCGCTTAATGACTTGGGTTTTTCTAAAAGATATGTGAGATGTTTGCAGGTATGGTAATAAATTCTAACTAAAAGTGTATGTACAGTGTTGAGTACTATAGAGAAAACCTCTTATTTGTTATGCTATGTATTTTCTCAACCAATATATTACTTGCTACAATGCTTGACAGATTTCGGAGGTTGTCAACAGCATGAAAGACCTAATACATATCTGTGCACAACACAAAGTTGGGGTAATAAGTAATTTGCATGTAGTTTTTATGATGAGGTTACCCTATCGTGTTCTATTTTCAATTAATCTACTTGTACAAAGCTGTTTTAATTTGGACTTTAGGAATTATATTCTTACATTGGCCATTGGCCTTGCCTGCAAAGTGTTTCAAACAATTATCCTCTACTAACAACAACCTCAAAGCTCAAGATGCAATAGATGCAGGAAATGGAGCTCATGGCAAATGTTCATGGTCTCCCAACTTATAAAATCACACTCAATAAGATGATGGACTCTAAAAATCTTATCTAATGCACTTTCTGCCCACATCATGCCCACCCCAACCACATATTCCTACTAAACCCTAAACCAACAATTACCAAACTCGTTTGTTCAACGATTAGAGCATACAATTTATATGCTCTAACTTCATCACTGTGAAAAACATTTATCAATTTTATATCAGTGTGTCTAGTAATAACAACAATACCAATAGTTCAGCATTCAAGGAAGAAAAGCTTCAAACTTCCTTCAATAGGAAACTCAAACTAAAACTGAATCATCAAACCATACTTTAAAGGTCCACAATACATGTTATTGTCACTCTAACAACTGTTGTAACATGACAATCCTAGTCAACGCTCTAGAACAACATCAAAATCACACAATAACAATGTTTCACTTCATAATCCATTGAATAAAAAATATATTACCTTTATCACCTAACCATCGTGAACGACGACGACAACGAAGAACAAGACCACGGAACCACGGGACAGGGAACCAATAGAACAAGAAACTGAAAGAGGGAATAGTGCACTGGAGAACCATGAGACCATTGCGAAGAAGAAATTCAAAGAGGGAACGGTGCACTGGTGAACCACGGGACCAAAAGAAGAAGAAATTGAAAGAGGGAGGGTTCAGCTAAATGTAAATCCTAACCCTAATGGAAATTTGAACCAAAGATTAAACCTTTTCAAAAAAAATCATGGGCCCCGCAACAACAATTTAATATTAGTTTTTTTGCCACCTGGGCAATTGTACACTGGAGCAGTTAGATAAGCGGTTGTTCAACCAACATTTTCCTATGATGAATTGGTCTCCATAAAGGGATAATAATGCAGTGCACATAGAAGAGGTTGGTTTGGTTTGGAATTTTTGGCAAGAGGGGTGAAACGGTGGCAAGATGAGGACAGTTTCTTCCTGCACCTCCATGACTTCTTCGGGCACCTCCATAAACTTTTAAAATATCAAAATTGTCCCTCATTAAAAAGATAAAAATTAAAGTTGTTTCACATTTTGTCCGCGAGTGAAAAAGAAGGTGCATGGTGTGGTGGTGGTGCAGAGTGAAAGAGAAGGTGCTTGGTGTGGTGGTGGTGCATGCTCCTTGAGGTGCTGTTTGAGCTGGTGGTTGGCGGTGGTAACGTGCTGGTGCGGGCGACAATGTTTCTCATTCTACTAAGTCACTAGATCACCGCATTACACAATCCGATTCTTTATGCATAAAACAAGAGTGTTCTGGATTAGATAATTCGTAAGTATACCAGATTTAGAACGTAGCAAAATCACACTTCCAGATTGTGTAATCCGGTACTAAATGAACTATGGATTACACAATCCAAAAGTCAATTTTGAACTTGATATATGCCTTACGGATTATAGAATCCGGAACTCATGTTGAAATTCGGCTTACAGATTACGCAATCTGAAAGTTATTTTGAAACTTCAAATATGACTTACGGAGTACAATCCGGAAGTCAATTTAGAACTTCAAATTTGACTTACGGATTACATAATCTGAAATACATTTTGTTGTTAAAATGTACCAAAATACATAATTCGGTGCCTATTTCTGTGAAGGAGCACAAACACACAAATGCTTTCTAATATGTACAAAACCAGTAAAATTAAACTTACTAACCTATGAATGAAAAGGACACTGGTGAATATGGAGAAGGAGAAATTTAGAAAGGATGAGAACTTTGAGAGGAGTGGTGAAGAAAAGGAGAAAGCTTGGAAGGAGGTAGGAGGGAGTGGTTGCCATGTGGAGAGTGAAAGAGGCACAGTGAAACCTAGTTAGAATTAGGTTAAAATAACTTTTTTGTTTTTCTATTTTTTTATTGGGTTGGCAGAAAAAGTCATAAAGATGCAGGAAGAAGCTGTCCAAGAGTGAGGTTTGGTTGTGATTAAACTATTCCCCCAAACTAGTATTCGCCCCCAACACCAAATTATCCCGCCAAGGAAGATTAAGCATTTTGAACTCAGACAAAGAAACAGAGTAATGTGCTACCCAGTCCACTCCGACCACCCTAAGGCCTATGGTAGTTGCATTACATGTGTTTTAGTTTTTCAACTTTTCAACTTTAATTAATTCAAATCACTTTTTATTCTTCCTTTTCTACATAAAAATATTCAGTACACTACGTAAACCATTTTTATGTCTAATCAAAATTATCATCCACCTTCTTTTAATAATTATCTTCAAATTTATAAATATTTTTTTACGACAGTTTTATCCTCCCTTTCATATTCTTTTGGCAATTCCTTATTTGTTACTTTAATATTCTTATTTTAATAGAATTTAAACAAACAAGACAAATGTGAATACACATCTTAAAATTAATACACACTTATAATCTTAATCGTTATTTTAGTCCATAAATATTTATAATTAGATGAGGTTGTGAGGTAAAAAAATTATATAGATTCTTTTCTTCTCATTTCGTATCTCAGAAATCTCTAAAGTGTTTGACTCAACATGTTCTAGTTATGAAATGAATAAAGTCCCAAATTAATGAAAATTATTTTTTATTAATTTAGTCTTACATAAGGTGATTTGTTTCTCTCTTATTTAGGTTATATTCTTCTTAATTTTAAGATATTTATAACTTGATTATCTTTTTTTATGGTATTTGCTAACGTTTTGTTATATATTTAATATTTTGTTATATGTTTAACATCTTCTTAATATTTTGTTTTCTGTTTAAATTTTTTTTTAGCATTTTTAATATGAAAATATGCTTTACATATTTTTTTTAATATGTTTTTATTTTGGGTAAAGTAGATGATTGTTAATTTGTAACTTATTTTATGTTTGAAGATAAATTACATAAAACTTAATAACATTTTTGAGATTCATGCTTCTAGACTGTAGCGAGATCCCTATGTTTGTTCAATGTGCACAATTGGTTTTTAAAGCTTTGAATCAAGCATAACTTTTTCTCCACGTGCACAACTCAATTTTTATTTCTCAATAAATTGACGTGAGAATTGATGCTCTCGCTAAATTTCACATTCTTTAAACTCAAAGTCATGATTCCTAAAATATCCAACTAAACCTTAATCTCTCCAATATTAAAATAATATATTGTTTACCCTGTGAATGGCTGTTGTTTCTTGCAGGAAGTAGCTGCAGAGGTATTTTAGAAGTGGAACCATGTGAAGCATCAACTATATTCATTTGAGGTATGATTTCCTAACCTTGCGAAACATTTTAGTTTTAATTTTATTTCGAGTAATCTCCGATTAGTCTTGATCGAGAAGTTTGACTTACCATCCTTAATCATCTTCTTTTTTTGTAATAAATATTTTTTTTACTCGGATTCAAATTTGAAATCTCAATAAAAAACAAATTTGAAACTTTTTGTTTAGGTTGAGCAGTTTCAGAGATCTGAGGTTGTAGGAGGATTGTTACATGAAACTCAAAGCCTCTTTTTATACTGATTTAAGAGTTGATAATACAGTAATAATTTGAAGAAATTGCATAAAATGTCCAACTTAAAAAAAATTGCATGATCTGAATAAGTTTGAGATAAATCTGATCCATTCATTTGAGTTTAATCTAAAAATTTTGTTGGCATGAACTTTTTTAGGTTCACATCAGTTCTTACACTCAAACTAGTTTTTCACATCAGTTCTTACCCAATTTGGGTTGGTTCTTATGGATTTTTTGTTCCACCAATTTTCTGGAAGTTGAACCAGTGATCTGACAAATTCTAGTCCAATGTTTGATTTTTTTTAATAGTTATGCTTCATCTGAATTATTGAGATAGATCATGTTTCAATTTAGATTAAGGTTATGATTCAATTTCATTATTGTCTATCTCTTCCTTCACCCATATGTTGTGCTTGTAATCATGATATAGTTTTACATGTCTACAAATACAACAAGTCATGAGTGTTCTTTCATTTGGCATTTTGATGGAGGAAAATGGTTGTTAAAAGCTTCATCATTCTTATATCTAAGTTGTATGTTTTGTCCAAATACTTTCCGAGAGAATAGTCCTTTGTTGTCATGAATTGCACGAGCCATTTCATAGTTAGAATTATTGTTACATGAGTTATATAGGGTGGATTTGTCTAAAGTAGGGAAAAATGTTCTATACTTTTGGACAATTTGTTTATTTGCAGTTACTTTATTCCCGTTTTGAAAATGTTAGGTCCAATACAGTGTTATTTTACCAGGAGTAGTTTTACCATTTTACCACCCCATATGGGAGTGGCGAATGCAAGAACCCTCTTTTAAGGTCCATAAAGTGGGCCTTCTATTTCAGCATGGTCTTCTTACCCAAGTGAAGCCCAAATCTTGGAATCGATAAAGGATAAGTAGACCATACATGAGTGAAACTGGGTGCTCCACATACTATGTAAATATGTTATAAAATGTTACATGAGATGTAATAATAATACAATAAATATGAATTAAGAAGTAATCCACATGTCACTTTCTATCATGCTTTTCGAATTATGGGCAGATCTAAATGTTTGATGAATATGTCTCTCAATGTTTTCTGTATATCCAAGTGGGGAAAACTAGTTTTCAATACTTTCAAAGGTAAAAAAAAATACAGTTACATACAGATATATATGTATGTAATTATATACGAATTATGAATCTGTATGTAACAGTTACTTACGACAATTTTACATACATATTTTTTTTCGTATGTAATCCGCATTTAATTATGTTTTACATACGGATTTAGTGTCTTACATGCCGATTGGTGTTGTATGTAATATTAAATTTTCTTATAGTGATTGTGAATTGACAAATGCTAGAGGGCGAGTATTACATAAGACAAAAAAAAATTGTGGCATATTAATTATGGAGAACAGTATGAATTATGGCATGTTTTGTTTGTGTTATCATTCTTCATTTTTTGATACATTATTATTAACCATTAGATACATTATTATTAAACAAAAATGATAAATATCTCTGTTTACAAATCCTATTTTACAAATTGGTCATGTATACAAGTTATGATGGGACAAATCTTTAATAAATCACTCACATTATGGACAAGATTTTAATTTGAAAATTGAAATGGATGAGGAGTGCACTAACATGCTCATTTGTTAATATGAAATTGAGGAACATGATATTGAAAAACTATCTGAAAATGTTGAACCAGATAAAAAGAAGGGATAAGGCTAGCACATCTAATTATTGGAGGTATTTTGTTAAGATTGGGGAGAGTAAGGGTGGAAAAGAAAGGGCAAGGTACAATTGTTGTAACAAAATATATGTAACTGACAAAAGAAAATATGGTACTTCTCATTTAAATCATCATGTTATGAAATGTGATAAAAGAAAAACTAAAGATGTGGGTCAAATGATTTTAGATATGCAGGGAAAGTTGAAGGAAAAAAAAGATATATCAAGTTATTCATCGGGAATTGTTATCTAATATAATTATTAGGCACAATTTGCCTTACAAATTTGTTGAGTATCCTGAACTTAGGACTTGGATAAACTACTTGTGTCCTTATGCAATTATGGTTTCTAGAAACATTGTTAAGACTGATATTGGGAGAATGTATATGAAAGAAAAAATAATGCTTAAGGAATTGCTTGCTTCCATTCCTAGTAGGATATGCTTAACTTCTGGTTTATGGACATCTATTAATACTTAGGGTTTCATATCATTGGCTGCACATTTTGTTGACCTGAATTGGAAGTTAAATAGCAAGCTACTCAACTTTTGTCATATGCCTCCCCCTCACACAGGTTTTGAGTTGTCTAAGAAAATTAATGAATTTTTACAAGATTGGGGATTAGAGAAAAAAGTGTTTTCTATGACTTTGGATAATGCTTTTGTTGATGATGTTCTCCAAAATACTTTAAGAACTCAACTTCTTTTTCAAAATGGTTTGATATGTGATGGTGAATTCTTTCATTTTCGTTGTTGTGCACACATATTAAATTTATTGTTCAAGAAGGATTAAAGGTGGTTGACGATGCTTTAGACCAAATTAGAAATAGCATCAAATATGTGAGCGGTTCAAACATTAGAATGGTGAAATTCAAACAATGCCTTGAAAGGTTTAGTGATATTGATGCATCATGTGGGTTGTGTCTTGATATCCCTACAAGAGGGAACTCAACTTACTTGATGATTAAAAGTGCTCTTAAATATCAACGTGTTTTTGGAAGCTTGCACTTGGTTGATGAATCTCATAAATATTTACCTTCAGAGGAAGAGTGGGAGAGAGTTAGAAAAATTTATAGGTTCTAGTTACCCTTTTATGATATAACTAACTTGATTTATGCTATAAGTTATCCTACTTCCAACTTGTATTTTTTACAAGTTTGAAAAATTCAATGTTTGTTGATGGAAAATGTGAAAGATGAAGATGCACTAATTAAGAACATGGCTAAATTGATGATAGTAAAATTTGAGAAATATTAGGATGAATATAGTGTTGTACTTGAATTTGGTGTAATTTTAGACCCAAGGATGAAGTTATAAACATTGGATTTTTGCTTTGAAAAAATTGATTCACTTACTTGGGAGCTGAAATTGGAAAAGATTAAGGAAGAATTATACAAACTTTTTGTTGAATATTCTACCAAAGGTTTGACAACATCATCAAATTTTTAAAAGCATAAGGAAGGACAATCTTCATCCTCGTCTATTTCTAAACCAAGTTTTTTTATGTAAGTTGCTTACTTTAATTTAATTTGTTTTTAGTTTTTGTTGCAGTTGTCCATTATGCATGTTACTAACTTATTACATCATAATAGGAATTAAAAATGCACAAGCTTCAAGTAGCTAATAAAGTTGGAAGGACACAACTTGACACTTATTTGGATGAACCAACTTTGGATTTTGACTTTTTAGAGAAAATGAATGTGTTTGAATGGTGGAAAAATAATAGTCAATGTTTTTCAGATCTTGCTTTAATGGTTGGAGATTCGTTGAGTCAGAATCTGAATTTAGCATTGGTTCTCGAATTCTTAAAAATTATAGGAATCGTTTTTTGCCTGAAAATGTGGAAGCAATAATTTGTACTTCTAGTTGGAAACATAAATTTTCTAAGGGTAATTCAATTATTTTAATTGATCCTATTTTTATTGTATTATTTTTATTTTAAATTAATTATTTCATTGTCATTGTTTTAATATGCAGATGATGGAAAAGATTATAATTATCAAAAAGTGGATGGAAGTTCTTCTAAGGATGCATCCAATGTTCTTGAAATGGAAGAATATTGATGTTTTTGAATTGGCTATGTTTAATGTAGTGGTGTAGTTGTGTTTCATGTCATTTTGGTTGAATTCCTTTATATTTTTATCTTAATTTGAATGAATTGAAACATGGATGAAATTTTAATTTTTCAGTAGCAAACATAGGTTTTTTTATAATGAATTATTTTTATAAAAAAAAAGTATTGTAATGAATATGTGTATCTCACAAGTCTTCAAGATTGTAAAAATCACCTTCATGCAAGAATAATATTATCCAAAGGTGACAAACCTCTTACTCATATGGATATGTGCAAAAAGTTAGATCTTGCCTAGAAATCTTTAGGATCTTGGAAAGTTATTCATATGGGAAAATGGTTTTATAAATTTGTTTTTTCTTCCTTTGAAGACTTGCGAAGAGTCCTAACAATGGGATCTTGGAATCTCAATCCAAGTATCTTGAGAGTCTTTGCTTGGGCTAAAGACTTTGTGTCATCTTCCATGAAGCTCACCAAAACTCAATGTTAGGTCAGGATCCACAGTCTTCCTATGGAATATTGACAACTAAAAACAATTTTCTCTATAATTAGGGGATTTATACTCTTCTTTCTTTTGATGAGTGCACTAAGGGTGGGCAAAAAGTCCAAATTGTCAAATCCAATTCATAATTATCCAAATCTATATTACTTTTAATCCATTTAAATAGATTTATCTAAAGTCCAAATCCATGTTTTTTGTATTTTAAGTCCAATCCATTTAATTGGATATGAATTAGATATAGATCGGATACATTTTTGGATTATCCAAAATCAATTTTGGGTTGGATTTTGACTTGGCCCGGGTCCAGGTTGAGTAGAGTCAATCCGAGCCCAAGTTGAACAAAGTCGGCCCGAGTCCATGTTGAGCCGAGTCGGTCAGGGCCCAAGTCGAGCCGAGTCATTCCGGGTCAAAATCTAACCGAGTTGGTCCGGGCCCAAGTCGAGCCTAGTCAGCCCATGCCAAAGTCGAGTCGGCACCGAGCCCATGTCGATCCAAGTCAACTTGGGCCCATGTCAAGCCAGACCGACCCCGACCCATGTCAAGCCCAGTCGACCCGGGCCCATGTTGACTCGAGTTAGCTCGGACCCATGTCGAGCAGAGTCAGCCCAAGCCATGTTGAGCTAAGTCGGCCCGAGACCATGTCGAGCCAAGAAGGCCCAACCCGATGTTGGCCTAGGCCCATGTCGATCCGAGTCAACTCAGGCCCATGTTGATCTGAGTCGGTCAGAACTGATGTCGAGCCGAGTCGGCCCAGGCCCATGTCGAGTCAAGTCGAGATGAGTCAGTATGTCGAGTCGAGTTAACCCAGGCCCATGTTGATTCAATTTGGCCTGGTCCCATGTCGATCCGAGTCAGCCCAACGTATGTCAAGTTAATTCGACCCAAGCCCATGTCAAGCTATGTGGGCCCAGACCCATGTCGAGCCGAGACGGCTCATGCCCATGTCAAGTCGAGTCAGTCTAGGCCCATGCCGACCTGAGTCGCCTCGGGCCAAGGTTGAGTCGGCACCAGGCCCATGTAGAGCCAAGTCGACCTAAGCCCAAGTCAAGTTGAGTCGGTCCAGGCCCTTGTCGAGCCAAGTCGGCTAGGTTCCATTTCGAGCCGAGTGGGCCAAAGTCCATGTCGAGCTGAGTTGGCTAGGATCTAAATTGAGATGGATTTAATCTAACAGATAAAGTGAATTTAATCTAATTGACAAAGTGGATTTAATCTAATTGACAAAGTGGATTTAATCTAATTGACAAAGTGGATTTAATCTATATTTAATCTATTTTAAATGGATTTGAAAAAATCCAAATAAATTTGATCTAGTTAAAATGGATATGAATTTTAAATCCAATCCATTTTATTGGATCTAAATTGGATTTTGAAAAATCCAATCCATGAACACCCTTAGAGTGTAGCATGAAAAATTTAGAGGTTTTTTTGCTAGAGTGTTGGTTGATATTGATATGCTATCTATTTTGCCTAATCAAATTTTGGTGGAAAGATTTGGTTTTGCTTTTATTGCTGATATTGAATTTGAGAAGTTACCCCCATTTTGTTCTTCATGCAAAATGATAGGGCATGATATTTCTAAATTGCAAATGGCATTTTGATAACTTTAATAACATGACCAAATCACCTACTATTTTGTCCAAACATGCAACTCTACAGTATAAACATGTGATGTCCAAATAAAAAAACTAATGATGCCCCTCACAAGGAAGTGGTTGGTGTCACAGAGAAACATAATTTTGAAGTAGAGGTACAAATATATGATGTACCTGTTTGTAATGCAAGGGTGTTGGAAGTTGAGGGAACTTTTATTGATCATGATACCTTATTGAAGTTGTTGTTGGCCAGGTGGAGTGTGAATCTCTTGTTGTCAAAAGTTTAAGAAATCAGCTGAGGATATAGGGGCTGGTTTAGGATCTCAGGATGATATTTTTGCTTATATGCCCTCTTTGGAAGATGTCCATGAATTAGATGATTTGCTACAATAGAAGAATTCATTGCCTCCTTGAAATTTTGGTCTTTTATAAGGTTTCTCTAACCTCAAATCTGCAACTAATGCAACAAGTCCTAATTTAATTGTTGTCAAACAAGTTTCTTTTAAATCTGTTTCTCAAGATTTAGTCTTACAAAGTTATTTTGAATCTCTTTCAAGGTAATGAACTGATGGAAACCAAGTAGAGGAAGCTCAAGCCCATGAAGCCCAAGCCCAACAAGGGGCCCAAGCCCAAAGGATCACTAGGAGCATGGCTAGAGCCTTGGGAAAAGAGCATCAAATGATGACTCTTCTTATTTCTCTTGTATAGTTGTAGGTGGTGTGGATATTAAATAAATAGGTGTGAATGTATAAAATAAAGTCACATTGTCCATGTGACTTAGGGGGGAGGGTGTAGGCGTATTATAAGAGGTGCAAAAACTAGAAAGTAGCTCACACCTTCTTCATGCTCTAGTTGGCGCCGAAATTTAGTGTTATTAGAGGGAAATTTGAGTTTGATTAGCTTTACATTTCAGCACCTCTTAGGCTATAAATAGAGGTGTGTGCTCTTTTAAAATTCAGATTTGGATAATTGATATAGAGAAACTCTACTCATTTTGAGAGAGCATTTGAGAGATTTTGATCTCCTTACCATAGTCTCATCTTGTGTGCTATTGGAGAGCTACAAGTGGCAGCTTACCTTCACTCATCTTGGAACTCCATCACCAAGTGGCGTGATCATTCTCCAATTTCATTCCAGTCGGTCTTCAACCATCTAAGTCACATTCCTTTCATCTCCTTTGTTGTTTTCATTCGGTAGTTTAAGTTCCTAAGTCTTGTTCTTCAATTTGTACCGTTTAGTTTGGTTCTTGTGTTGTTCTTGAGTTTCTAATCGGTTCATTGTGTTCTTTAGATGATTTTAATCGGTAGATGGGTTTCCTCTTTCAATTTTGTTCAGTTTTAGCAATTTACATATTTCAATTGTGTTTATATTCAAGTTCTTGAAGTTTTTCTTGTTTTCCTTTCAATTCCACCATATGTTTGTGTTAAGGACATGGCACTCATTGTTCAAATGAGTTTGGCTTCTCATTTGGATGGCATTATCCTCCATTGAGATGACCTTAAGCCTCCTTGAATGTTGTATATCTTATTTAGTGTCAATCCAACTCATATCATAAAGAAAAGGCTCAATACTCATATCCGACCATCTTGCCAAGAGATGCAGTTGAATCTACTCCAACTGGTATTTTCTTAGAAGAAACAAATTTGGTCTCTAAGTTCTAAGCTGAAAAGATGGAAAGATGTTCCGACCGGTTGACCTGGGTCGTCTTTATGTGTGGCTTGTTCTCACGAGCTAGGGCACCTTCGTTCTGCCTCGTCTATGAGTACCTGAAAAAAAGAAGAACAAAGGGGCGCCCTCGCGGCCGTTTGCACTCCGACGATCAAGTCAGCTAATGAGAAACACCAATGTGATTGAAAACTGTATGATAATTTCAATGACTGGAACTGTGTGGCTAAAACTGTGTTGCCCTAATTGCCTTGTGCTCACTGTGGGGTGCTGTGAAGACAACTAGGGTTTGTGCTCTGAATGGATATGAGAATTAGGTTGAAACCTGTGTAAATGTGAAAAGCGTACCTTACTAGGGTTCTTCGTGCCCTTTATATAGGCGAAAGCTAGGGTTTACCTTCGCGCTGCTGCTATTATCTAGGGTTCCTTGGAGAAGGTCCTTGCGCCGCTATTCCTAGGATCTGAGCGTATCTGGCACATGGACTTCCCTTATCTGGAGTGCAATGAATAACCTTGTGGCCGCTTGGGTTCTAACTTGAGCGCTGTATCTCTCACCCCATCATACTTCGTGGGTGCCCTAATTAATCACGTGTCATGCATGCAGCCTTCCTTGGAGATCTTTAATGAGCACGTGGGCATTGTCACGTGCCCCTTTAACTTGATCGTTTATTCTGTGCGGAGGGTCCCACAGCGCCGCCACCCAACTTAGGGTTATTCCATCGTGTGGGCCCTCTTCTCTGCGAAATGCTTCTGTCACGCGGGTTGACTCTTCGAGTGATGTCTTATTGGGCCGACGTCCTTCTATGTGTTGATTTTGACTTTGACCTTTCGTCGATCACCCCGGGACGGTACACAAGCCCCCAGTCTTAAGCTGATGACTTGCTTCAGCGAAAAGACTAAGGCCTCGCCCTTGTTGCCCTCGCGGCGATTTGACGACGTGTCACTCCCCGATTGGTTGACGTGACATTTCCGCGTCGCCGGCGTGACGTACCCTCAAGGACTCTGACGATGTGATATTCTCTGAGCGAGAGAGGTGACACTTCAGTTCGCACCTCCATTTCGTGACACGTGGCTCAATCGTAAGACGTCCGCTTTAACGCCCTTTACTGTTTCAACTGTGACGCTCGAATCTTTGAAACCCCCGTACCTTAACTCACTGTCTTTACTTCTTTCGCATCTTTCTTGCGATATTCATCTTCTTCTCAAGAACTCCTTATCCCGTGTTCTTTCCTTGCAAACTTTCCTTCTATTCTGCTGCTAGATCCTTCTTCCTTGACCTTCAGTTTTTTCACTGACAGCTACGTACTAAAATGTCTACCAACCCTTCCTCCTCCAGAGTGGGTCACAAGGATCTTTACCCCTGGGCTTCGAGTGAACTTCTTGACGAATGCTCTAGCCTACTTTCCACCAGGGCCCTGAGGGAACATGTGGGGGAAGAGTGTTCTTATGATCGTCATGCCTTCGCAAAGATGCATGACGATGATATCGTCGTGCTTCCCTGCACCCTAGGGGAGCCGGTATGCGGAGACGAACGGGCCAACAATGGGGTCCCCTTTTTCTATTTTTATCAGGTGGTTTTTAAGCGCGTTGGCATGTGCCTCCCTTTTTCTAGGTTCGAGAGAGAACTGCTGACAGAGATGAACGCTGCCCCAGCCCAACTGTATCCTAACAGTTGGGCCTTCGTTAGGGCCTTTGACATTCTGTTTGGCTTACTTGGATGTGCACCCTCTGTAGACATCTTCCTTCACTTCTTTGAGGTGAAGAGGCAGAGAAACAACCTCTGGGTGACTCTCAGCAACGTCCCCAGTAGGATTCTTTTGACCCCTTTCCAGCAAACCTTCACAGGGTGGAAAGGCAGGTTCTTCAAGGTGTGCAGTTCCAGCCTGGTGCCCTCTGCTCTGGACGGCTTTCCTTTGTATTGGACAAAGGACACCAGAGCTTGAAATCTAAGCCCCTTAAGAAGCTGTCTTTAAGGGATCAGGAAGCTTGCAAGATCCTGGCGGGTGTTGGAGGTTTTGACGCGGCTGCCTTAATAAGCTTAGAGTATAATGCCGAGCTTCTGAAAAAATATATATGTGCGTGAGGCTTTCCTTATGACCCTCCTACTCTCTGTTTTTTTTGGATTTCTTGTATGATTTTGCTTGGAAATACTTTGTTTCATGTCTGTCTCTTACTGTACTTTACTCCTTTTTTACGTAGGTTCGAAGATAAACGATCATCAGAGGACACTGCTGACTCAGGCTTTGAGGTTCGGAGACGGGGCTTCTTCATCGTATTGCTCAAACTCTGGGGCCACTGATGAGTGATATGTTTTTGCTTCCCGCGCAAACATTAGGATGTGTATAGGATTATATTTTCATCTTGCAACTGTTATAAACTCCGTTTGTAACCCTAACGCTGAATTTACATTTTTCTTTATGTTGAATGTTGTCCAACTTGTTTTTGCATGCTTGCGCTCCTTGCTATGCCGCACGCGCTACTCCCAATATTCCCCCTCGTCACGTTTGGCATGAATTCCTTAGATAGCATTTACTCGCCTCCCCACTCCTTCCCTTTGGGCTGCAGTGCACACCCTGCTTCTGATCATTTCATTCATGGCTTCGCTTGGCCCTCGTATTTGTGAGGGATGCTCGTTCGTTTGAACCTTCTTATTTGAACCTCCAGCATCTTTGCCTCGAGCTTTTTGGAAAAGTTGGCGACGTGCTGCTTGTAACGATGTCGGACCGCCTGGTCTTTTACTTTGGTGACGACACAACCAACGGTCTTGTGTGTTGCAGACTGCCATCCTTGCGATCGGCGACCATGCGCACTTCTTGATCGCGTCATTGCTCTTGATGACCTGATCGGTACGCGGGCTGTGATTCTTCTAGTAAAGAAAACAAGTTAAACTTCGACGATCTACGTGGCTTCTCGCGCTAATGCCCGGGTCATCTACTGATTTGACACTTCACCAGCCCCCTTTCGCGAACTGACATGTGGACTCATCAACGGCCAACGTTTCTTGTCGCTTGCGCTTCTTGTAACGTTCGAAATTATTAAAATTCTCGCGCCACTCCACTGTTCCATTATCTTCTTCCTACTTCCAAACTCTCGAAACGCCCTGGTGGACTCTTCGACTTCTTCGATCCCCCCTTTGCTGTACGCTCCTTCGATCGTCTAAAGGTACCTTTTTTATCACTCTTACCGGTATTTGCTGCATTTTGATCGGTTTGCATCATCCAATATTTGTCTGGAGCATACGTTGTGGGATGTTTCTCTGCTTCGTTTTCCTCTTTTCTGCGTTTAGGGTTTCTGGACCTTTCTCTGCGAGCCCCCCTTGTTCTTCCCTCTTCTCTTCTTCTGTCGAGTCTTTCTGTTTACGAACACTCATCCCTTTTCATCTTCTTGCAGCTTTCTCGATGACTCGTTCAAAACTCACACCAAACCCTCCTTCATCTCCTCGCAACCCTCCGGCGAAAACCTGTAGGGCCAACCCCTCTTCTTCTCGCGACCCCCCAAGGGGTCCCAATGCTTCCTTCGAACGAGTCGCGAGACCCGCGTCTTCTTATCGTAGCCAACCGCAACCAAACCCACCACAAACCAGTGTGGGGGTAGAACCCTTACCAGATTACAAGCGGTTATACCCGTGGGCCTCCGCAACCTTGTTGGGCGAGCCTCCTCCGTCAACTCCGATCTTGACGTTGTTCGCCTCAAGAGGGGTGACAAGGCAAACCTCTCCTTCAACAAAGAGCATGATGATAAAGTGGTTGTGCGGCCTTGTCCTCCCAGCGAGCCAATCTGCACTGATGACCAGGGGAGCGACGACACCCCCTTCTGCTTCATCTACACCACCATGTTTAAGAAGGTCAAACTCCAATTTCCCTTTACGCGTTTTGAGAGGGAGCTCTTGACCGAGCTCGACATTGCTCCCGCCCAGCTCCATCCCAACAGCTGGGCGTTCGTGCGAGCTTACCAGATTATCTGCGCCCACTTGGGGCTCCCGACCTCTGTGGACGTATTCCTGTATCTGTTCGAGGCGAAGAACCTGGGCGATCATCTATGGGTTAGCCTTAATGGGATCGCCGGGAGGTCCATTCTTTCTATCTTCCAACAATCCTACAAGGATTGGAAAGGGAAGTTTGTACGTGTGTGCTGCAGCAATCAAGACCCTTCTCTTCTCGACAGGTTCCCCTTGTACTGGGTGAACAAGGGGAAGAAGGAGTCAAGTTTCAGGAAGGCCAGGGGGCCGGAAAAGATGGGGGCCCTTGACAAGGATTTGTGCAATTTTTGGAAAGGAGTTGCTTCCTGCAACATGGTTCTCCCCACCTCCTCCATTATTTCTTATGAGTTTCATGAAAGCCAGCTAGACGTCCATATAGGTTTGTCCTTGAGCTTTCTCAACTTACACTTGTGTCATGCGACCTTTGGACCTTTGTCTCGTGCGTAATTTTAGCTTCCCTATGTGTTGTCTTTCATTACTCATCTTTCTTTGCATTGTTAACCACTGGACTAATCATGGGCCACTATGCAGACATGTTGTTGGGAAAGAATAAGATAGCTGAGCTACGTGCCATAGCTAGGCGCCATAAGCTGGCGGCGGGCTCCCAAACGGTTCCGAATTCTGTTGCGGAGATCGCCGCCGCCCAAGGCCAGTCTCCGCCAGCCGATCCACCCGCAGCCGCCGCTCTTCCAGCCCCTCAACGCAAGAAACTACCCCTCAAGAAGGCCAAGAGGAAGGCCCCTAGGGTAGTGTCTGATGAAGAGACGGATGAAGCCACTGAGGATGGACTAATCTGTAAAAGGAAAAGGGTGGCAGTGGTAGAGCCCCCAGCAATTGAGAGTGTCGCTCCAAACTTCGTTGAGAACCCCCCCAGCGCCTCCACACCATTCGAGTCCGCTAGGGAGGTTCCACTTTCAAACGCTTCAGTTGCTGAGGCCGCCCCCGAGCAACTTGCTGACACACAGGCCTCCATCCAAATCGCCGAAGAGCTGCCCAACTCACCACCACGCCTCGAAGCTCCCCATGCAATCCAACCTTGTGAGGGTGGCGGTGAGCACCAACCTCCACCTCCTGCAGCGACCTCAAGCCTCCCAGACGCTCTTCAAGAAGCTTTGAAGTCCTTTACCGTGCGCCTAAGTGCCATGGTCGACGACTGTCTTCCTCAGATCGTCGGCGAAGGGCTCAAGGATTCTTTGGAGAGGTTCGAACTTGATAACCGGGTCTACCAGGAAGTGGCAAGCACTGCGAAAGCTGCGACCGAGAAGACCAAATGCGACATGCTGATGCAAGGTCTCGAGTCTTCGCGGGTCAAAAATGCCCTCAAGGACGAGCTCCAGAGCGTACGCAAAGACAACAAAGACCTGCGCAAAAAGCTTCATGACAAACTCCAAGACACCGTCAAGTTGGAGAGCAAGATCGTCCCTCTGAGGGAGGAAATTGTCGCGCTGAAGGAGGCGAAGGTGACTGATGCCGAGAAGGTGGCCAACTTGGAGAAGAGGTCTGTCGAGAGGGAGACTCTTCTGGGAAAAGTTGAGCAAGATCGGGATAAGGCCTCCCAGGAACTAGCCGAAACTGCTGCGGAGCTTGCTCGAGCTCATGAAGAAAACACCGGTCTCAAGAAGAAAACTGACGAGCTCGATGAAGAGAACCGCGGATTGAAGGCAAAGGTCAACGAGCTTCAGCTCGATGCTGCCCAAGTTCTCACTTCCGGCTTCGGAGCAGCTCTGGAGCAGTTTGCTTGCAAATTCCCCGATCTGGACCTCTCGGAGTTTTCTGTATACAACGAGGTGGTGGATGGCAAGATCGTCCCCCCCATCGATTTATCGCCTTGAAAATTCTTGTGCTTAACTTTGGTCTGTACTTTTCATTTTGTTTGAACTATCTGATACTCATGCGCATGTGTATATATAACCTTCTAACTTATCCGTCATGCAACTTGTTTAGCTGCACGATTTTTTCTCAACTCAACATGCTTTGTATCAATCGGTACTTAACTTTCAACAAACCTTCTTAACTTAAACAAACGGTTAACTCGAAACAATAACGTCTAACACAACATCACTTACTCGGTAAAAAAGGCTTAGGTCGACCTTGATATCTGTACCCTTTCTCGCCCAATCTACCAAGGGCCAAAGGCATTTCTACGTCGTCGCCGGGAACTTTGCTGACGTGGGCCCTTGCCATGCAATCCTACTCTTTTTCATTTTCGTGCAATGGGCTTCTGGCGACGCCACCTTCTTCTTAACTGAGAACGTCCCCACGGGACCACCTCCTAATTTTATCTTTGCTCATCTGGGAGGAGAGCTGCCTTTCGGATCCTTCTCTACCTCCCTGAGTTTCAGAATAATGATTTGGGTGGTGGGGTGCCCTCTGCGAACCTCTCCTACCACCCTTTAACTTCTAACTTAACTGGTCTTACTAGGTCAATATTGGTGTCTCACTCGAGGGGACAGAGTTCTTCTCCAACCCTCCTTTCTCGTACTTGAGACTGTCAACACCTCTGACCTTTCGGTTTCATCTCGCCTGAGCTCACTCGAGGGTGAGAAGGACTTTCTCTGGCGCCTCAACTTGCCCGGGGGCTACCTTTTCCCTGGATGCACTGAGGACTTTCAATCTCATCTCGCCTATTCTCGCTCACGGCGAGTAGGTCCCTTTTAATCTCTTCTCGCCTATTCTCGCTCACGGCGAGTAGGTCTTTTAATCTCATCTCGCCCGTACTCGTTCGTGGCGAGTAGGGCTTTTTAATCTTTTCTTGTCCGAACTCACTCGTGGGTGAAAGGGACCTTTTGCTGTGCCTCAACTTGCCCAGGGGCTACCTTTTCCCTGGATGCACTGAGGACTTTCAATCTCATCTTGCCTCAACTCACTCGAGGGTGAGGGGGATTTTCTACAGTACCGGGGCTAGCTATTCATACTTGAGGAGGGGGCGTCCCGAAGGAATTCCTTAACCCCTACTCAAGGACTAGGTGCCCGGATCTTAACTCGTACTGGACATACTTGTCATGTTGCTCTTAACTCTCGCCTATACTCGTTCTTGGCAAGTAGGACTTTTAATCTATTCTCGCCTATACTCGCTCTAGGCGAGTAGGACTTAAAACTTAACTCTCACCTCCGATTGCTAGGTGGCAATGAGGGTTTAAAACATTATGCTTTAAAACCTTACACTGGATGCATGCGATTTGAACTTGCCTTAAATTAAACAAAGATGATGAAGTTTCTTTCCAAATGCTTAAAAACGATAAGCATGCAAACTTAACAACTGGGAAACTTTAAAACTTTACTAACTTTTTTGAAACCTTCTTTATTGGGTGACCTCGTTAAAAAACCCTCTTCGGGGAAAAAGAGTGCCCCCTTGAAAAACTGTTTTATTGCTACTTACAATGCTTCAACTGTAATAAAACTTGAGATGAGTGGCGTTCCAAGTGCGAGGAATCGCCCCTCCTTCCAGTGTTTCTAGGCGGTAAGCACCGTTTCCGAGTGCTTCGGTTACTCTGCATCTCGTACTGGTGGGTCTTCCTCATCACCAGGTCGCCATCTCTGAATCGCCTTGATTTCATCCTAGAGTTGTACTTACGTTCCACTCTTCTTTTTACTGCTTCAACTTTTACCCTTGCCTCCTCCCTGACCTCGTCCAGCAAATCCAAATTAATTCTCCTTTCGGCGTTCGAGTCTTCTGCCACGAAGTTCTGGAATCTTGGCGAGCTTTCCTGGATTTCGACTGGGATCATCGCGTCGCACCCATATACCAAGCTAAACGGGGTTTCGTGGGTTCCCGATTGCTCGGTAGTATGATATGCCCACACTATGCGGGGGACTTCCTCAGCCCAAGACCCCTTGGCTTTCTCCAACCTCCTCTTCAGTCCTCTCAGCAAAATTCTATTGGCCGACTCCACCTGCCCATTCGTTTGTGGGTGCTCCACAGAAGCAAACACCTGCTGCGTCCCAATATCCTCGCACAGCTTCTTCAATAAGTGGCTCGCGAACTGGGTCCCATTATCTGATACCAAACGCTTGGGCACACCAAAACGACACACGATGTTCTTCCATACGAAATTCTGAATCTTGTGTGCGGTGATCTGGGCTATTGGTTCCGCTTCGATCCATTTCGTGAAGTACTCGATCGCTACGACTAAGTACTTCATTTGCCTGATCGTTGCCAGGGCTCGACCTCCGATGTGGCTTCCGCAGATTCCCTCGTGGAGTTCAGTCATAATTCTTACGCACTTCTCTCCATGCACACATACTAACAGGGGGTGTGTAAATCCGAACCTGTACAGCTCTCCATCGATTAAGGTGAACTTGCTGGAGCTTTTTTTTACCTTTCTGGCCTCTGTCGGATCTACTGGGAGGACGTCGTCTGCTATGTACCGCTGGTATGGTGTTATCCATGTATCTGGTTGGTAAACGGCGCAAACCCGCGTTGTCTTCGCTTCCTCTACTGGGTGCGCCCTAACTTTCGGCGCTCTCAAGGTTTCCTGAGTTAACGATCGATGACTCCTTGTTATCCCTTCCGTTGACTTGCAAACTTGAAGAACCTGGTGGTCTGCTGCGAACGCCCGAGGTGTCTTTAGAGTTTCTTGTATAACAGTCCTCTGCCTGCCCCCTTGCCCGAACTGGCGAGCTTGGCAAGCAAGTCAGCTCGGGCATTCTGCTCCCTTGGTACGTGCACCACTTCGAACAAGGCAAAAGAACTTCTCAGCTCCTGTACATACTCTAGGTAAGCCGCCATTTGTTGATCCTTGGCCTGGAATTCGCCAGTCACCTGCCTGGTGATCAGCAAAGATTCGCTCTTGGCCATCAGTACCTTCGCCCCCATTTCCTTTGCCAAAAGGATACCGGCAATCAATGCCTCATATTCCGCCTGATTATTGCTGGCTTTGAAGGCAAACCTCAGGGATTGTTCTATTAACACACCGTTGGGTCCTTCCAAAATGACTCCAGCCCCACTACCTAGCTGGTTGGACGACCCATCAACCGAGAGTACCCAACGATCATCACTTTCGGCATTATGCATCGTTTCAGCGGACAGCTCGACCACAAAGTCGACGAAGATTTGCCCTTTAATCGGTCCTCGGGGTTCGTACTTGACGTCGAACTCTAACAACTCCACCGCCCATTTTACCATCCTTCCAGCTACATCCGGTGTCTTTAGAACCTTTTGGATGGGCATGTCAGTCATCACCCATACTTCGAAGCTCTAGAAGTAACGCCGCTTTCTCCAAGGCTTGGTATCTCACTTCCGGACCTTGTAACACCTTACTGACAAAATAGATAGGTTTCTGAATTTGATCTTGTTCTTGTACGAGCACCGCGCTCAACACCCTTTCAGTAACGGCGAAGTATAACTTGAGGGGCGTTCCCACTTGGGGTTTGCACAGAATCGGCGGGCTCGCCAAGTACTCCTTGAGTTTTACGAAAGCCTCTTCACACTCTCTCGTCCAGACAAACCTGTTATTTCTCTTCAAACACTGGAAATACGGGTGGCCTCTCTCCCCACTGGCAGATACGAACCGTGACAGAGCGGCCATCCGGCCTGTAAGCTGTTGTACCTCCTTGACAGTGGCAGGGCTTCTCATTGCCAGGATGGCAGCACACTTATCAGGATTCGCCTCGATTCCTCTTTCAGTTAAGAGGAAACCCAAGAATTTTCCCGCTTCTACACCGAAAATGCATTTCTCGGGGTTTAGCTTCAGCCTGTACTTAGCTATTGTAGCGAATAGTTCCTCTAGATCGGTAACGTGCCGATTCTTTTCCGGGGATGTCACGACCATGTCGTCGACATAGCTTGTACGTTCCTCCCTAGCATGGGCGCGAGCACTTTATCCATTAGCCTTTGATACGTGGCTCCCGCATTCTTCAGCCCAAAGGGCATCACCCTGTAACAATAGCACGACCTTTCCGTCATGAAGGCAGTTTTTTCCTCATCCATGGGGTGCATCTTTATCTGGTTGTATCCCGAGAAGGCATCCAGGAAACTTAACAGTTTGCACCCTGCTGCATTGTCTACCAGGGCATCTATGCTGGGCAAAGGGTAGGAATCTTTGGACACGCCTTGTTCAGATCTGTGAAATCGACGCACATTCGCCATCTCCCGTTGCTCTTCTTTACCAACACAACATTAGCAAGCCATTCCGGATACTGCACTTCCTTGATGTGGCCTGCAGATAGGAGTTTCTGTGTTTCCTCCCTAATCGCCTGCCTTCTTTCTTCATTGAACTTCCTCCTTCTTTGACGGAATGGCTTGACTTGGGGGTCCATTGCCAAACGATGGGACAAGAGGTCGGGATCAATCCCCGGCATATCTGAGGCGGACCACGCAAACGCATCCAGATGTCTACTTATTACCTTGGCGATCTGGTCCCGCGTTTCGTCATCTAGGGTTTTTCCCAGCTCGAATGTCTTTCCGCCGATCTCCTTCTCGAGCCAATCCTTGACCGGCTGGGGCCTCCTTTCATTGGCGATGACCGCCCTTGCGATTCCTGACTCCCTGGTGGCCTCCAGGCGGTCGCCTTCTTCCTCTATCTCTGCGATGCTCGCCATATCTAGCATCGCCGCATCCCCCTCAGCGATTACTTGAAGTGTTGTGCATACTCGTCGGTCCTCCTGGCGAGGACCTGCACCAGGGGGTGGCGTTGTGCTTACTTGGCATACTAATCGCCTATTTCTAAGGCTGTTTTCATAGCACTTCTTTGCCTCCTTTTGATCAGAGCGGATGGTGATAACCACCCCTTCCGTCGAAGGTAGTTTGACCTTCATATGCCTAGTGGAGGGCACAGCTCCTATCCTGTTGAGCGTTGGCCTTCCTAACAGGATGTTGTATGCTGAAGGGGCATTCACGACCAGGTACCTGATCTTCTCTGTTCGCGACACTGCCCCATCTGTGAATGTCGTTCTTAACTCAATGTACCCCCTGACCTCCACTTGGTCACCAGCAAAGCCGTATAGGCAGCCCCCATACGACCTCAGATGGTCTGGGGACAACTGTAACTTTTCGAAAGTTGGCCAGAACATCACATCTGCCGAGCTCCCTTGATCGACCAGTGCTCGATGAACCATCCTTCCTGCCGTGACGAGTGAGATCACGATGGGATCGTTGTCGTGGGGCACAACGTCCCTGAGGTCTTCTTTGGTGAACGTGATGTCCACATCGGGCGAATGATCCTCAAAAGCCTCTACTGACATTATGGACCTAGCATACTTCTTGCGTTGCGACGTCGTACATCCATCGCCCGAGAACCCACCCGCTATGGTGTGGACCTCGCCGTGGATGGGCACCTCGTGCTGCTGTCCCTCGCCACTTGCCGGTTGCGAAACTGACGATTGTCCTGTCTGCTTCTCCACCAAGTAATCCTTCAGGAAGCCATTCTTCACGAGTTCGTCCAATTGGTGACCCAACGCTAAACAATTGTTAATATGATGCCCAAATGCTTTGTGGAATTCGCACCACGATTCCTTGTGGGGTCCTAGCATCTTGTCAGACTTCACCGGTGGCCTCAACCTGTCGGTTATGTTGGGCACCGCGATCAGATCTTTGAGTTCCATCACGAAGTTGTGTCTCGGTGGCCTGTTCCCTTCTCTTCTTTCCTCTGCTCGACCCCTAGGCTGGGTCCTCCTTGGCTCGTAGGCGCGCTTCCTGTCTAAGTGTTTTCTCTCCGTGGCGGCTTGGTGAACCCTAACAGGTTGCGTATGTATCTGTGCCTTGGGCCGCGCGGGTGCAGCGGTCGTGCACTTCTCGTATGCCTCACCTTTTGAGGCAATGTGCTCTACCGCTCATCGCCTTATTTCAGCGAAAGTTTTGGGGCGACTGCAGTTGAGCGTTTTACTAAAAGATCCGGGACGTACCCCCTTCCTGAATGCGTACACGATCATGGGTTCCTCCGTGGTGCCTACTTTCACCACTTGTGCCCCAAAACGGCTTATGTACTCTTTTAGGGTTTCGCCTTGGAACTGCTTGACGTCGAAAAGATCATACGAGACTCGGGCGGGAGTTCTGTTGGCTAGATACTGCTCTCTGAATAGTTGTGAAAGTTGGGCGAAGGACGTGACGTGGCCCTCTGGGAGGCTGATGAACCAATCCATAGCCATCCCCGTCAAGGTGCTCATGAAAAGCTTGCACCTCACGGCGTCTGAACCGCCTACCAGCAACATCTGTGTGTGGAACGCCGTGAGGTGTGCCTCAGGATCCTCCACCCCTGTGAAGGTCGCTTTGGGTCCCGTGAACGTATTGGGAATTGCTGTCTCCAGAATTGCCTGTGAAAACGGTGTTGTGAATTCCCTGGGTGGGGATGCGGCCTCAGGCTCGTCTCTGTTACGCCATCCACGGCGTAACTCCTCATTGGCACGGTGGAGCTCGTCGTTTCTTGCTTGAGAGGCTTCCAGATCTGCCTGCATGCGCTCCTGCTCCACCTTTGAGGCTGCCATCGCGTCCTGCAGCCCTTGCACCATACCCACAAGTTGTTGCAGGGTCATCTCTTCACTCCTGGCGCGCTCTGGTCGGGTGGTCATGGCTTTCTAGAGATCCTTTCAACTTATCTGGGTTTCGAGAACTAGAACTGAAAGCTTGTGTGGTGGAACCGATGTTTATATCGGCCCCACGGTGGGCGCCAGATGTTCCGGCCAGTTGACCTGGGTCGTCTTTATGCGTGGCTTGTCCTCACGAGCTAGGGCACCTTCGTTCTGCCTCGTCTATGAGTACCTGAAAAAAAAAAAAAAAAAAAAAAAAAAAAAACAAAGGGACGCCCTCGCGGCCGTTTGCACTCCGACGATCAAGTCAGCTAGCGAGAAACACCAATGTGACTGAAAACTGTATGATAATTTCAATGACTGGAACTGTGTGGCTAAAACTGTGTTGCCCTAATTGCCTTGTGCTCACTGTGGGGTGCTGTGAAGACAACTAGGGTTTGTGCTCTGAATGGATATGAGAATTAGGTTGAAACCTGTGTAAATGTGAAAAGCGTACCTTACTAGGGTTCTTCGTGCCCTTAATATAGGCGAAAGCTAGGGTTTACCTTCGCGCTGCTGCTATTATCTAGGGTTCCTTGGAGAAGGTCCTTGCGCCGCTATTCCTAGGATCTGAGCGTATCTGGCACATGGACTTCCCTTATCTGGAGTGCAATGAATAACCTTGTGGCCGCTTGGGTTCTAACTTGAGCGTCGTATCTCTCGCCGCATCATACTTCGTGGGCGCCCTAATTAACCACGTGTCATGCATGCAGCCTTCCTTGGAGATCTTTAATGAGCACGTGGGCATTGTCACGTTCCCCTTTGACTTGATCGTTTATTCTGTGTAGAGGGTCCCACAACGCCGCCACCCAACTTAGGGTTATTCCATTGTGTGGGCCCTCTTCTCTGCGAAATGCTTCTGTCACGCGGGTTGACTCTTCGGGCGATGTCTTATTGGGGCGACGTCCTTCTATGTGTTGATTTTGACTTTGACCTTTCGTCGATCACCCTAGGACGGTACAAGTGTCAATCCAACTCATATCATGAAGAAAAGGCTCAATACTCATATCCGACCATCTTGCCAAGAGATGCAGTTGAATCTACTCCAACTGGTATTTTCTTAGAAAAAACAAATTTGGTCTCTAAGTTCTAAGCTGAAAAGATGGAAAAGGAGAAACCATTAAGTAAAAAATGGCGAATTAATTCAAATAAATTTATTCATTGAAATAACACTTGCATAAAATAAATTTAATACCACACATAATTTAAAAAAACAAATAGCATCACGCTCATTCGAACATGTCCTTGTCGTTTAGGTAAATCTCGAACCACGTCTCTAAACATTATCAAGTTACTTAAAAAAAAAATCGTCTACAAACTTACTTAAGTAAAAACCAGAAAAAAATCATTATTATTACTCATTAAAAAAATAAAGCAGTAACAATATCAATCTAATATACATTTCTAGTTTTTTATTATATTAGATATTAAGGAAATACGATATTTTAGTTTGGCAGACCAAAACTTGTGTAGAATTTAGACGAGGAGATAGTGCAGCGGGTTAGTTATGACTTTGCAATGCGCATTTGGTGGTGGCCACAAAAGCACCATCAACATCAACACCAGTACTAACCACCAAGCTCAAAAGCGACACCAAGACGTGGATGTACCTACACTAGTGTAGATGGTAGGGTCATTGAATTGAAGAGTTGCAAGTGTTAGCTATTGAGATTTTTAATAATGTGGTACAATTTTCTTTTATAATTATTAAAATTAAGTAATTCTTTTCAAAAATTAACAAAATAACATGTCATACCCTATATTGATACAATTTTAATTATGTTACTCTTAGAAAGATGAGACCTAGAGAAATGTTGATTGACTTCCTCCTTCCTTCTTATCGAACAGTCTAATAGAACTTCAGTTTGCTCATTCTCGCTTAGTGCTACTCCTTTAGGTCTCAATCGCTCTATCTGAGGTGATTGTCAAATGGGATACCTGCAGAAGACACTCTGACGCTCAAGTCAGCAAAAGGGGTATTCGACCCTCGGAAGTCTACAGTGATTAATGACGTACATTGTTATTGTAATATGCACTATTTATATTATTTTAATGCACTTATCTTATTGAGTCAGATTAGTGGAGTAGATCACACTTAGAGGCATATTACCTAATTCTTAATGGTGGTTTGACTTTACTGACTATGATTTGAACGTTAATGGATTGAGTATGTCGATCGGCCTGCATGAACGTGCTGGACTCGGTCAACTCGATCAAAGAGACCAAATTATAGTATTGACCGTTTGGTCCATACCAGTATAAATTAAAATTTAATTATGTAAAAACCGTGTTAATTTAATATGATTTTCCTTAAATTATATTATTTTGATAAGATTTTGTTTTCAATAAAATTGTGAGACATTCATGTGATGTATCCATTTTAATAATTTTTATAAATTTTAATAATTAAGAGATAAAATATAATTATTTATATATTTAAGTAATGTTATGGCCCAGGTCACCGTGTGAGGATTCACCTCATTTATCATTATTCTTTTAAGCTCCAATAACTATTTTCTGCTAATCAAAATTCATTATTCTCTTACACATTTTCAATCTTTATCACATTTTTTTTTATAAAAACATCTTTTCAGGGAATATTCATTTGTAAACAAATGAAGATTAAATATATAAAAAGATATTGTATTCAGATTCAGTTGTTAGAAAACTGCAACGAATCATCACGCAGCACCATCATTAAGTCAAGTATGTCCAACGCGAGAAAGGATTGTTCACGTATGTAATGTGGTCACACATTTTTGTTCTTTTGTGTCAGGGTTCTTTTCAATTCGTTTAATCGAAGGATGTTCTAATTGTGGTACTACTTTACTACCCCACTTGATATTAATGAACCCTCCTTCTTCTTTCTTCTGTCTTCTGTAATTTCTATCGCTTCTCACCTTTTCTATCTCCTTATTTTATTCCTTTTTTGTTGCTCAGATTTTCTTCATATATTATACTATTTCACTCCACCAGTCGGTTCTTCCTGTTCCTTTCACTTTTATCCGACGTTCTATGTTTTCCTCTGTTCCTTTTGTCAGACCCTTCTGATCTCTCCCAGTGGAACAAGGAACAATGCTTCTCCTTCACCTGCAAAGCTGTCAGCCATGGATTTTACCACCAACATACACCCATCTCTCTTCAACCACTTGCAATTCCAGGTAAACCCTTATGTTCTCTCTTTCTCTCTGCACACACATATAGATATCATCAATAGATTTGCATGTCCTCAAAGTCTAATACCTTAGAATTGGTCATATAGGTTTAGATGAGTGTGTTATATGGAGAATTTTCTTTTTAATGGTTTGTGATGCTTCACAGGATGTATATGCCCTGTCACTTCAGCTGGGTCAAATCCTCAGCATTACACATGCGTGGTCCTAGAGGGCACGCTGAAGGTGAGCCTCATGAATCAACTGCTGCTTTATTGAGTTTACAAGATCTTAAACTTGTCAATTTTAAGTTTCTGTAGGGTAAGATGTTCTTGACTTGTTTATCGTTAATCTGAATGGAGATTTAATGTCCTTTGTGCCACCAAATTTCACTCAAACAAAAGCTTTAATTCAATTTTGTATATCTAAAATGGCCTAATTCCTTTTTTCCTAATCATTTCTCCCACTTCACGAGTTCTTGCTTTGTCTCAAGCTTGTAAACTCAGAGTTTTACTTGGTTTGTGTTCACTGCTCTTATGTTGCTCATTTCCTAATCATTAGTATTTCTTATAATTGGCTGATGAGATTCTTTCTTTCACTTTCTTTGACCCTGTTCTGCTTCTGGGGTCATCATTTAACTCTCTGACCGGCCGCTACATATAGTTTTCTTCCTCTGCTCTTCTCTTCTTTTGTCAACAAATATTTATGTAGAACTTTTAGTTACATGAATACAGAATTTTTTTACCAACTGATAGTTGTATTGTGATATACATAATTCATGTTTCATTTAGGAGGATGACTACAGCTTTCCAGTGTTTGCAAACATTTGAGATTAACAAGACCATTATTTGTCATCATGTGAAGTAGATAATATGTCATGATACTTATATGGGATAGAGTCAAGTCTAATATTTGTATACCGTAGGATAGAACCAAGTCTAATTATTGAATTTAGTCTGAAGCAGAGGTAGTACTTTTCTTACTTATCTGCTTACGTGCTTCTTGTTGCTCCTCTATAATTTTTTGTGAAGGCTTTTCCATGTGGTTTGATAACTTAGTTACTTGTTCTGTGACCAGTTCTGATGTATTGTATTCTTCTCCTTTTCTAATGTTTCTGAAACTATAAAACAATTGATCCAATTAGGGTCACAATTCTTAAATTGGTTACATCTCTTTTATTTTTATTCTATCTAAGGTTTCAATTGATTCCTCAACTATGTTGTACTTTAAGCTTTAGTTTGTTGTGGTTGTTTGTCTGTTTATGACGAAACAGACGTTTTTTTGCTGTTTTTACTACACATATTAAAATCTCCTGTTTGAGCCTTTTTTTTCTGTTAACAAGGCTAGCTTCATAAGAAAAGAAATGAGAAGATTACTTCCAATTGCTTTCGACTGTGCTCATGATATATACATATAACACACCAAGAATTTCAGCAAGTGTGAAAAGATTAGTGATTCACAATGCCAATACCACAAAACTTCATTTCCATCATATATTGGGCTATATTTATTTATTTTTGGTGTGTGTAGATGTTAGGTTCCCAAACAGTAAACCCAGAATCCCTCCCAAACACGGCAAGAAGAAAGAAAACTTTGTTTTATTACAGTACAGAACAGAACTCCCAAAAGAGTTACAAAGGAGAATAACTCCTTTCACACAGGTTTATTCCTGTCAACTTTACACAACAAAACAGCTAACCCTTCCCCACAACAGGTTGGTCTTTATTTAAAGACCCCCTTCGAACAACTAACTAACCCGCTTAACCCTTACTTTTAAATTTCCTTCTATGATACACCCTCCAAGTGTTGTCCTTATTTTCCTGCCTAACATTACTCCCTTATGCCAAAACAACCTTGTCTTTTAAGGTTAAAATCGGGAAATTGCTCCTTGATGGTCTCCACGTCCTCCCATGTAGCAGTATCATTGTCCCCTCCAATCCATTTAACTAAGATTTGTGGAACGCATGCTCCTTGCGTTGTTACGTCATGTCTATCCAAAATTTCTTTTGGATAGAGGTTCGCAGCCTGTCCCTGAAATTCTAGAGGCAATTCCGGATATATTTGGTGTTGTCCCACTGCCAACTTGAGTTGAGACACATGAAAAACCGAGTGTATTCAAGCTTGTTCCGGTAATTGTAGTCGAAAAGCCACCGGACCCACTTTTGCTATAATTGAAAAAGGCCCATAATATCTAGCTGCCAATTTAGGATGCAATCGACTAGGCATAGATAGTTGTCAATGCGGACAAATTTTCAAGTATACCATATCTCCCACTTTAATTGGGGAACTTTTCCTGTGGCGATTAGCGAACTTGGACATTTGATCCTGCGCTCTTCTTAAATGAAATCTGAGTTGAGTAAGGGCCTCATCCCTATTCATTAAATCTTGTGCCACCGCCTCCACCATCATTTCCCCTGGAACAAAATGAGCCAGAGAAGGAGGAGGTTGTCCATACACCACTTCAAAAGGTGTACACCTTGCTGCCCCATGAAAACTGGTGTTATACCAATATTCTGCCCTAGGAAGGAAAAGTGCCCACATTTTGGGCTGCTCTGAGCTAAAGCAACGAAGGTACGTTTCCAACGTTCTATTCAACACCTCCGTTTGACCATCCGTTTTTGGATGATACACTGAACTCATCCTCAACGTCATCCCCTGTAACTTGAATAATTCCTTCCAAAACAGACTTAGAAACGTTGAGTCTCTATCACTGACAATGGAGGCTGGAATGCCATGTAATCTCACCACCTCTTTGACAAACACATCTGCGACTGATCTAGCCAAATACGGATGCTTAAGAGGAATGAAATGTCCATACTTACTAAGACGATCCGCTACCACCAAAATCGCATCCTTCCCACCAAATTTAGGTAGTCTAACAATGAATTCCATATTTATCTCTTCCCAAATTGCTTTTGGAATCGGCAACGGTTGGAGCAAACCGTGTGGGGAGCATGCTTGATACTTGTTCTGCTGGCACATCACACAGGCCTGGAGATATTTCGTGACGGTCTTCTTCATGCACATCCAATGCAAGGACTGAGCTATTCTTCTGTAGGTGCGGAAAATTCATGAATGTCCTCCCATAGGCGTAGTGTGGTATTCTTGGAGCAGTTTGGGAATCCAACTCAAAGATGATGATAAAACCATCCTGCCCTTGTAATGGAGTTTTCCATTTTCCAAGGTATAATTCCCATGTGACTTCGGATTTCTCCTTAATTCTTCCATGATTTTCTTTAAAGTCGGATCTTGCTGATTTTCTGCCTTTACTAATTCAACATCCTGCCAGTAAGGTTTGTATAACACATTGATCTCCACCCCTCCATCCTCCTCCTCCTCCAGCCTTTGAGATAACGCATTTGCCACCTTATTAGACGCTCCCGGTTTATACAAATTATCAAATTCATCTCCCAACAATTTGGCTAACCAATTTTGTTGGTTCTGGGAGGTGATTCTTTGTTCCAGTAAATACCTTAGACTATTCTGATCCGTGTAAACCGTAAATTTCTGGTCTATCATGTAAGCCACCAATGCTGAATCGCTAATACCAAGGCCATTAATTCCTTCTCATACATAGACTTTATCAACGAAGTCTCTGCCAAAGCCTTGCTGAAAAACGTAATAGGTTTTCTATTTTGGGACAATACCGCTCCCAACCCAATGCCTGAAGCATCGCAGTCAATGCAAAATGGTTGGCTGAAATCTGGCATCATTAACACCAGAGCATTAGTGACCGCATTCTTTAACTACTGCATGGCATTAGTACTATCCTCCGTCCACTCAAACTTCCCCTTTTTCAACAACTGTGTTAGGGTCTCGCCATTCTTCCATAGTTATGGATGAATCTTCTATAATAACCCGTGAGGCCTAAAAATCCTCTCAACGCCTTCAATGATTTGGGCGTGGGTCATTGCATGATAACTGAAATCTTCTCACGATCCATCTGAACTCCCTCTCCTGAAATTACATGACTTCTCGTTTACCAA